>NW_025939252.1:2229-76532 GCF_000764305.2 Hyalella azteca | reverse complement strand
CCAACACCCGCAACACCAACACCCGCAACACCAACACCCGCAACACCAACACCCGCAACACCAACACCCGCAACACCAACACCCGCAACACCAACACCCGCAACACCAACACCTGCAACACCAACACCCGCAACACCAACACCCGCAACACCAACACCCGCAGCAGCCCCGAAGAGGACCAGCCCTGCAGTTAGGCATTGGCTACGCCTCATGCTGAGTGACGCGGTGGCCTGCAACTCGCAGCAGAAGCAGGAGTTTAGGCTGGCAAATCCGTAATAAAATATACAATATTATACAGGCTGTAGGATAAGAATAATACTCACTGCAAAGCGACTGTGAGACATGAAATTTTTTCCATCCGCACGTTCGCGACAGATATTGAATAACTTCAGCATTATCAAGAAAATGCCCAAATTTGAAACGCAAAAACCGGCACCAATAACAAGCCATTTTGTCTTAGACAAGGTCGGAGGGTGAATATAGTGAAATATGTCGTGAATACAAGACATAAATAGGCAGAAAATTCAAAAGATTAGTTTCCGTAGAGAAGAAAATGTTTTCAGCCATGAAAATCAAAATGTACAAAACCTACCAAAGGTTATCTATTTATTGAACAGGTTAAAACTTTAAATGTCAAGAGCTCTTTACAGCAATATAGATCAGGAATTATTCGCATTAGTTAATATAGGTCACTTTTACAAGTTACAATACTACAATGAAGAATTGTAAATTGTAATAAAGATACAAATTATTTCTTTACTAATACAATAACATTTTAATTGAAATTGTAACGTTAATTTATTTCTCGTAGTGAAAGAAAGTGGGTGTTGGGGCGAGATGGGTTGAGGCCAGAGGGATAGGGGTGGGGGGTTAAGGGGGGTTTGGGGGTAAAGTGTGGGGGAGCGGGGTTGGGGAAGAGGGCATGTGGACAGTCGCCAGAGGGCGATCCATTTCCGCTCCCACAGCGCTGGTCCCGGTTTTGGGAACGTCTTTTTGTGCTGTGGCATCAGAGCAAATGATCAGCAGCCATCGTACCCGGTCAATTGCCACTGAAGCTCGGCCAATCACCGCTCAAGTTAGGCCAATCACCCTGAAGTTAGGCCAATCGCTCCCAGATATCCTGACAATTACCGGAGACTTGAAGTCCATCATCGCCGATCGATGCTCGGGCGATCGCTTCAACAAAAATGCTACCAATCACCGTCTTGACAGCCAGTGACCGTACACTCAAGAAATCTAGTGAAACTTAGTCAAAATAGAGATGCACTCTGTGCCTTTGTGCGTGTCATTCTAGCTGGGTTCCGCATCGAAAAAAATAAGTATCAGTGCTACGTCCGCTCCCTGCGAGTGCTGTGGACTAGAAAGGGTGTCACTATTGGGACAATATATGACTCACTAGGGTGTCACTATTTGGACAATATATACCCACTAGGGTGTCACTATTTAGACAATATATGACCCACAAGAGTGTCACTATTTGGACAATATATACCCACTAGGGTGTCACTATATGGACAATATATAACCCACTAGGGTGTCACTATATGGACAATATATGACCCACTAGGGTGTCACTATATGGACAATATATGACCCACTAGGGTGTCAATATTTGGACAATATATGACCCACTAATTCTTTTGAGTGATAGACACTCTGATGGTTGAGGCGGAGAAAGCCATGACCGCCGCAGGCGTCAGAAGCGCATCGCGCGGAGGTCGAAGTCACGTTTCGAGACATGCGGTTACAGAAGCCCTGGGCATTGCGTGCCCATCACCGGCTAACATGACTGACTTGGTGTAATGTCGTGTCGGGCATCGCTTGATTATGTGAACGTAGTTTGGGGCTCCTAGAGGCGCTGATGGACCGAATATTAAAATGTATTTTATGTATTATTCGATGAGAACCAAACGGTCCAATCGACAGCGAGTATAGTACGCCTGTGCCTGTTGCGTAACTAGAATGTAGTTTGTAAGATTTTTGATACAATCTAATGGGATGATTGTTCCATTGTTTTGAGGTTAACTGAAAAAACATTCTTTGATTGTTTCGATCAATGTAGTTTTCTTACACAATACTTACAAAGAAGATTGTGTGTCGCGTTACTCTATCTAGGTTCCAGTTGCCCGAGTTACTCATGATCACTGTGGTATGAGTCAACAACCATGCATAACCAACAACCATGCATATCACCATGCATAAATCATTAATGCTTATCATCACCATACATTGCGTCATGCCATCATCAAACTTACAATTTCTTCGTTCTGCCTAAGAATGTCAATCACAACAACGTCAACTTAACAATTACCGAATCCAAAGCTACGTTTCCTTTCAAAGGAGGCAATGCGCGTTTCAGTTGCCGGGAAAACAGCGAAGCGACATCTAAACTTCACCTCAATGTTTTACTGCGAACACTTAGAAAAATGAGCTGAGTCAAAGTCATATTTTCCAAATAGTGAAATGCTTTCTTACCCACGGAACTAATTTTTCTGAGTATTATTGATGTTCCAAGCCTTACGCCGAACAAACGAACTGTAAGAGACACGACAGAGAAAAAGTGACGTCAATGGATAGCACCAGCGCACGGTAATGCCAGATCGTTTAACGATCTAAAAGCCACGCGATCGATACACCACAACTGTGAAATAAATCTATACCGAACTCGTGAGATCCATTCAAGCCTCCACGCTCATCGAACTTTGCTACCGACGTAAAATAGATGCTCCCGAACCATGAAAAGTCACATTAAAATTAATGTAGTGCAGTGATAGAGTAGATCCTTGAAGCATATATGTGATGACAGCCATTACGTATGCTTTCCAGTCTGAAATTTGAGATATTCATCATAATGAAACTGATATTCATCATAATGAAAATTTAATCATCTTTACTCCTTTCCAATTGTATACCAATTACAGTAGCATAATTAATTGCTGCATTTTATTCACACATGTATTGTATTGTAATCATGTATTGTAGTCTAGAGATTACAAAAATCCTGAAATGAAGATGAAAAGTTATGAAATAGTAATGAAAGTTGGGCAAACAATCTTAAAATTAAGTAAACAATAGTTAACATGAAACGGAAACTCTTGATACGTGACTCAGAATTTTCGCAAATAAAACAAAATTTTGCCGTGAATTGGTCCCGAGCTGAGTGGGTTGGCTTGGTAGAGGAGCAAGCAATCATGAAGAAGAGAAAACGGCTACATCCACACACGAAAAAATGCCAAAACAGACCAAAATTAACAATTGATTTCTTAATTGGTATTGCAACGATTGGATGTTTCATGTTTTTAATACATTTAACAATACAGTGGCCTCGGGGCTATCATAAATTTTTGTACCCCAATACAATTTATAAAAAGGTCAAATAGTTAAATTTGGCGATATAAAGGCCCATGTGGCAAGAGGGAACTCACACGTGCTGTTTCACACGCGCCTTTTTAAACGTAACACAAAAGTCGCAGTCGCGACGGTCACACGGTGTGGGCAACCAGCAGACGCCACGTATGGGCTGCAAGAGGCTGCATGAGATGAAAGAAGAAAATTATTCCAATAATACAAGTGAAAATAACTATTTTTCGTTTCAAGTTACAGCCGACTGAACAGGTAATCTTTGAATAGGTAATCAAAAGAAACAATAATTCACATAATTGTGTAGCGTAATGCATCTTTCGCTTAGCCATGAACTTCAAACAACAAACATCGTCATGATTGTTATTTAAAAGACGTACACGAGAATTGGTCGGAGCATAACTACTTAAGATGTAACTCTGGCGGGAGACCAAGAGTCTGGGAAAGACTGCGAAACAAGTAAAACGAAATATGCAAGGATAATCAAAATCATTCTTGCTGAATTTTTATTGAAATGAACAAACTCGAAACAGCAAAAAATGTTTCATGACCGTTGAATCTTCAGAGGTTGAAATAATCAAGAGGTCTCGAATATAAGGAGGCAACGGTCTTCACGCCGTACAGAAAGAGACTGCAACAATGAGAGGCGAAATAAAAAAGAGAGTTCAAGGAAGGAAGTTGACCTTTGAGGTCAAGAAACCGCAGATGAACAAATGCAAACAATCCCAATAATTTTTCAAGCAGAACTGTTCACCGAATAGTCATTGGTATCACTGGGTAACATTACTACAAAACACTTCTGTTGCTAATTATGTATACAAGTAATTAATGCAATGGCTTCAGCAGGCTTGCATATCCTTGCTAAGGCAGTGCATACTGATGGATGTGGACTCACACATCAGCACCTCACATCCTCCCTACCCGCAAACACGACGGCTAAAACCTCAGCCAAACACGGCGCTGAAGCAAACACTCGCACCTGCCTGCCCCAGCTTTGTAACGGAGTTGGCGTCTGGTCCCACAGAGATGCCGAGACATGGCGTCTAAACCTTCAGAGATTTCTTGAAATTTGAGTCCCAAGAGGATAGAGAAACATGACATTTGAGCTTTAATTGATCTTGCAAGATTAGAGTCTCATATAGGGATAAAGAAACCTGGATAGAAATGTTCGTATATTTTGCGACATTTGTCCCAGACGCAGGATAAACTCCGATATAATAACAGGATGATTTGACTGCACATCAAGCTGTATTTTGTCTTTAATGCTGAGGTAGCATTTCCTATCTTTGTTCTATGAGAATTCATGAGAATTGAATTTTCAACTTTTAATTCATAACAATAAATCAATCACGACCTTCAGAAGTCCAACTCTTGGCCTTTTTTCACGTTCCGAAACGTCGCAAAATGTATGTTTCGCCTCCAGCGCGCTCTAGCCAGTTTCGTGGCAATTGTTGTTTCGGATTAAATAAAAGTACCCAGTTGAAGAAATACCCGAATTTCCGAATGAGAATCAGCCTTTACAATCAGAAAAACTTTCCATAAAGAAAAAAGGCGATGGTGCAGCATTAACATAAACAAATAGGTAAGGAAATGAAAGATGTATTTTCTCGTCAGGTCAATCTTGTCCTTATTAAATTTGTGTTTACAATTAAGCCTAAGAAATTATAGTTTAACAGCGAAACTTTTATTAACGTGAGCCACGAGCATAGTTTGATCATTGGCTTGTAGGAGGAATGGATTTGGCAGCAGAATAGTCGCTATATGCATGCATGGCTGACATTGGACACTCTGGCCACACACGCGTCACTAAAATATGCGTGATTAAGATCCGTCTGTTCGCATATGCGCAACGATTTTCTTTCACGCATTTCGTCTCGGATTCAGTATTTTAGGCGCTTACATATCGAGCCAGATGTTTCCCTTCACGAATAGAAATTAGAGCTGTAAGCATTACAAATAGAACTTATAGCCATGAGATTATCAAAGCTATGCTGCGAAGTCTCAGATGCAAAACAGAACCTGTTCGATGAAGGCGCTCACGTACAAAGGAAGATAGAGCGCTTGTTTGGGCCTCACAAGAGTGCAGGCTAGTCACAGGACCGCTGAGGGCTGTGAGGGTATCGTCTTGCTTCATAAACACTAACACGGCTCCCAGGGCTTGGTTACTCACTCATGGTGGTGAGGGGAACAAGAGCTTATGGCTGTTCTGTGCTGCTATGACACATTTCTTGAGTTTTTGTTATGCAGATGTTGAGCAGCTGCAAGACGTGGCACTTAACGCAGACTAGATGTAATATAAACCAATGATTTGAACTATTCAATGTGAAATGACGTGCCATCTTATTATACCATCAACACTAATCATTACTATCAATTTTTACATGCATACATGCAATTACGCAGGAAGAAGGCAGGAAGAAATCAGCTTTGTGCGCACGCAGGCGAGGGAAGAGTGCAGCTTTGTGCGCATGCAGGCGAGGGAAGGATGCAGCTTTGTGCGCATGCAGGCGAGGGAAGGATGCAGCTTTGTGCGCATGCAGGCGAGGGAAGGATGCAGCTTTGTGCGCATAACTTGATAGCTCGTCACGTTTTTCTCTGCAGAACGAAAACGCACTGTTAAGTGCATTGGATAGACGTGTGATGTTCATAAGTTTTCAGAATAAATGCTATATTTTTTATAATTCAATCAATATTATACACTTAAAAAACGCAATACTAAAAGAATCCACATTAATTTTAAACTCAAGGAAAATGTTGAAAACTGAATTTCACGATGTATAGCAGCATCACGGAATAATAAACTGAAGTGTCAAGAATAACCATGTTCATTCATGAATATTTTAATCAGAACCAAATTGATGGTCAAGAACTTTTACGCAATTTTTAAACATGCAGAAATTTGTTGGTAGATATTATTATATATCTCTTCATTGCTCTACGCAAGTCCTAATTTTATCTATCAAAATTTGATAGATAAGATAATTTGATAATTTATTTATCTATCAATTCTCGCACAACATGTGCATCAGAGTTGCCGTTATTGAACACTATTGAAAACTTTCAAATAGTGTTCAATAGTGGCTATTAAACACTATTGAACACTTTCAAATAGAATTCAATGCCTGATCATCAGAATTCGCCTGATTATCAACAATATCACTCTGCAGTGTGAGCGTAGCATTTAGACTGCGACAACAATAAAAGTGAAGGTCCCTTCAACAGCTGCCAGATCTCCAGGTAGAAAAATTTCGTGGAAGAGGTTGGCAAGTTCGAAAACACTTCAAAGGATCTCAAGCTTCCAAAAAACACTTGAAGAGATTTGCTCACAGAGACAGCGTGGTGACTTCACTTAATCTCCCAACTATTGGCCAACCAGAGGGACTGGAAAGATGAGCGAATAAATTCTAGCACGTGATTCTCGGAAAAATTTGTTTTGCTTCTGAATTTATCAAGTAAGTTGTGAGTCTATTTTAATGTGTAAAAGGTTTTGGATTTAGAAATTTCGCCTTTCCATTTAAATTGCTTCACTGACAGTGGCTTATTTTTTAAATTAAAATTTTTTAAGTACTTAGACGAAGCACGGCCTAGAAACTCATTAAAAACAACATGTGCGAGAGAATTCTGGTCTTGATTAGATCTTAACATCGGATTACCTTCACTTTGTATATCTAAAAAAGGTTTTTGAACCCGTAATCTCTGCAACAGTTATCTCGAGTGCAAATTTGGCACATAATGAGTACAAAAATAACCACGAAAGACGGCTGATAAAATAACATCTATTTTTATGCTAACTTACAGAACTTTGTGCATGTTATTTTAACGCACCACATTACACATTTAGTAATTAAGGAGGTTTTGACAAATTATTAACCACTGAAATATTTTAGTTTGCCACAGAATTTAGTAAGATTTCTTAACAATGTGCCACAAGAAAAAAAAACGCTACGGAAAGTGTGAAAGTCTCACTGCAAAAGTGCGACAGTCAAATGCCCTAATAGAGCTGAGCCACTCCCTTGCCCAACTCGTAGCCTGGGAACCGCCAGCGGGCATGGCGCTAACGGCACATCTGTGAGCACATAACTGCCAATATAACAAGGCTTTGTGAAGGATTAGCTGCGCTGCGATTGGAAGCAAACGCACATCAGAAACTGTGGTACATAACAATGACCGTCTCAAGACAGCAAAGCCGAATGTGAAGATCGTTTGGCCATGCCTTGACGGATGGGGTGACCTGAGTGTGGATCCATCACAGCTTTTAAACAAGCCTAACAGCCTGCACTCTGTTCACAAACAGCCTGCACTCTGTTCACAAACAGCCAGCACTCTGTTCACAAACAACCTGCATTGTGTTCACAAACAGCCTACACTCTGTTCACAAACAGCCTGCACTCTGTTCACAAACAGCCAGCACTCTGTTCAAAAACAACCTGCATTGTGTTCACAAACAGCCTGCACTTTGTTCACGTTATAAGACTAAGGCTGCATCTGACTTCTGTGTCAACGCGTAAGAGCTCTTAATTAACATTCAATGACTTTTCGAATTCTCCGCATTCAACCAAAATAACAGTTTATAACTGTTACTGAATACCTAAAATATCGTTGAAAGAGGTTGAAAATCTTCAAAATTGTATAAATTACTTTTTTCTCTTATATCCGAGTACACTAGTTCTTTTTAAATGAGCTTCCTGCTTAGAACAGCTAAAGATTTGTATAATACATATCACAGAAAATATCTTATATGGTAATTAATTTTCGGTATCAACGAAACCCTCATGTTTCATTCCTAAAACATTGTTTCAGATTTTAGATCCACAATTGAGCGGTGTTTGTCACCAGGTGTCCGAGCCATCATACGAAAGCTACGCGCAACTCGCGATGACGCAATCAAGGCAATGCACCGACATCGCACAAACTTCACAAAACGAACAAGGTCTCAAACACATATGAAGAAAATGCGCGACAGGAAAATATAATCGCAGCCCAAACAAACAGCTAAAAAGGAAGTCGCAGAGCGCAGGCAAGTTGAGGGTCTCACTGGCGTGAGAAGAGACATGTTAGCGTGAACGACGTTGGTTATAGACTATAGAGTTACATGTATAATAAAAACCGTGGTGCAGGGTGTAGGATAATGAGGTTTGAAGTCGTGTTTTATCTGATGGTAGGTAAAAGTTATGTTTGAAACTTTTCACTATAGATACGCCGTCTGAAAAAAAACATGGAATCTTTCCGATTCGCAGAACAAAAAAAAAAAATGAGTTCACGCATTCAGGAAAGTTTCTATACTTTTGTGGCATGGCTGAAGCATTTTAAACTAAAACTGCGAGAAAAAATTACGATAAAAATACAGAACAATTGTAATTTTAAACGTTATTACTTAGGTATCGCATTAAGAATTCACAAACTATAGATGAAAATTGAATATACTTTCTAATTTAGCAATAATAACAGTACATATGTTACACTTAACTTTAGATATTGAAAGTATAGCGTGCAAATTTTGTGCACGTTTCATAAAGGTTTATTGCCATGTGAAGCGATGCTTACTGCAGTTTAACGCCGCAGCAAAATTAGTTTTGCACTTCTTAACGTGAAGGCCTTCTGAACACCATCAAATCGAAAAGAAAAATCCCGAACGTGTCCCAAATCTTTGGCAAAAACTATAAATAACGACAAATCTGATACGTCACACTCCCTGTCATAGTAAAAGCTTCTCATAACCATAGTAACCTAAGGAGTTCTTTGTTGCAGTGAGGAACCGCATAGCAACACATCTGCCCGCTCTATACCCAGCACATCGTGCACGTCAACCGTTCTAATAAATTCGTCGCGTTAGCAGCCAGCAGCACCGGGCATACTATTCTATGGTCCCGAAGATAAATGTATACATTAGCGTAACTGCTTGGTCATGCTACATGCAGTATTTTCCAATATTTTCAATTTACGTTGAATTTCGGTCACTTGATATGCCATCAAAACAATGACTCCCGTAAGTATATAAAAGACTACATATGTCTGTAAACTAGGGCGTGAAATATTTTCATCGAAAAAGCAGCACCTAAAGATAATTATTCTAAATATGTGTTATGGATAGTTCATAATATCCAATAATTGTATGTGCAATCACACAACAAATGTAAATCCTTTTTATGGTCAAAAACAATTACAGGACAAAACATCGTCCATTAATCAGTACACCCAACACAAGTACCGCCATCTTCAAAGCCCTTATTTACCCAGACATCAATAAGACTGAAAGCCTGACCTAGACTTTGGTATTAACAATTACTGAAGCAAGTGGAGGACTTCATGTAACCAGCCACTAAGTATTAATGTTTTTACTCGCATAAAGCTTTAGCTGCGCGTCGTGGCTGCTGACCGTTAGTTTTGTCTACGCAACAGTCAAGCAAGCGACTGTACTCTCCAGCAGCCGATCTGCTTCTTAAAATTACAAAATAAGATCGTAAAGTATTCTTTAATTTCAAATTTAACTCCAGGATTGCGATTATTAAGAATTAGTACTAAGGCTTACGTTCCCAGTTTTCGCATCTATTGCATCAGGAACTTGCACTCATGTTAAGGTTGTTAGCTTCATGAAAATACAGAGAAGTTTATTTAATTACATAACAATAAAATGTGAACGAAAAGCAAAATCTGCAATTTTGTGGAGGCCAAATCGAGGAATTGTAAAGCAAGTGCTCATGCTTGCATTGAAGGAAGCTTTAAACGTGATTGCTTGCTCGTATCGCGGAGGCGACTCACGACATATTGTCATGAGGCCAAGTTCTCCCTCACACGCACTCACAACTCACGAGCCTCATCCATCCCTCACACACACTCACAACTCACGCGCCTCATTCATCCCTCACACGCACTCACAACTCACGAGCCTCATTCATCCCTCACACGCAAATCTTGAAACGCACATTTTTTCGGCGTACAGAACGATGCGCCGCGGGCAAGCGCCCTGACACCGAGACCTGGAAGCTCAAGGCAAGCTCTCGTATATTGTGTGTGCTCAGAATATTACGAGCTTTCGTATATTCTGTGTGCTCTGAATTTTATGAGCTCTCGTATACTGTGTACGCAAAATATTTTGAGCTCTCGTATATTGTGTGTGCTCAGAATATTATGAGCTTTCGTATATTCTGTGTTCTCTGAATTTTTTGTGTCTGGACGAGAGCGATCCATCAAGCTCGTGTGAAGGCTGCATGAGGTGAAGCTCTTGCTGCGGCGCGGGATCTCGACGCAGTCTTTCATAAAGCTACTAAACCTCATCAACAAATTAAAAGGGCGTTGTTGTGGCGAAAATTGCTGCAAATAAATTAAACTAATCTTGACAGGTAATTAATAGAACATTTCTGCGTGGCGCACGATTTATAGAGAAATTTTAAAATATTTATTAACAACCAGCACTGCGACGTTCAGCAGGCTGATTATTTGTAATTGAATTTCTATGAGCTAAAGTATGCCTTTCATTCACTCAGTGAATGAAATGAATATATACACAATAAGATAATATAATTCACTGATACACTAAATTTTGTAGTTACCCTGAATTGCGTAAGTTAATTCAAGATCGTAATTTATACTTTCGATTTTAATTTAAAAACAATTTACTAAGCTGAACTGAAACATCGCTGCATTTCTGTTAAAAATCTCCCAGGATGATGTTTGTAACACCGAAATAATTAATTGACGCAGATCTTAATTGATAAATAATAAAAGATAATCAATTGAGACGGATCTTAATTGATAAACAATAAAAGATAATCAATCAATCTTACGCGTGCTGCAGCTTGAAGGCCAGCATACATGCACATGACATAAGAAATCACGCGGTATCATGACATGACGTTACTATAGAAATAAGAATCATAGAAGCATGCGTGATATTTCTGTCAACTCGCATAAACATATTTTGTCAGATTGTCTGAAAACTATAATATTCTAAGCGATATTTCACAGGTCTAAAACTTCAGAAGTTCGACGAAAGCAAGTTCTAAATTTGTAGGATATTCATCATTCTGCAATAAAGATAAATATGAATGATAAATTAATAATTAAATGAATGATAAATAAATTCATCATCATCACCAATATTGAATGGAAGATAAGTATTGAAAGGTTTAGTGTCATTTTTGATCTCAGTTGATTTAAACAAGTTTTTTAATTCGAAACGACGACACATGGACGGCGTACAGAACTCTAGAGAATTTCCCCGATATGGAACAGAACCTAACAGATTCGCGACGGAATTCACCAGTCAGTCGAGTTTTTCGTAAGTCTAATGCGGAGATTTAGAGAAGCCATATAGCGTCGAGCATAAATTTTACTGGATTATTTGGGCCGTCATGCTAACCAGTTGGCGGAGTTAGTGGCAGCAGCCGATGGCATCAAGTCAAAATCTGAACTTAAATGATCTTGTGTCGGCAGCAAAAAGCGGCAACGCCACAACCCCGGCGACGTAAAAACTCCCGAGGCGCCGTAACCGCGGCGCGAGAAAGGGCGATTCCCACGCTGCTCTCAGCCACGCTAGCTGAACTTTACTAGTGCACTAGGACTTTACTAGTGCACTAGAACTTTACTAGTGCACTAGAACTATACTAGGGCATGAGCTGAACTTTATTAGCGCACTAGAACTTTAGTGCACTAGAACTTTACTAGTGCACTAGAACTATACTAGGGCATGAGCTGAACTTTATTAGCGCACTAGAACTTTATGCACTAGAACTTTACTAGTGCACTAGAACTTTACTAGTGCACAAGAACTTTACTAGGACGTGAGCAGCTGTCCTAGTGTGCGAGTAGCTTTAAAATAGTTGAGCGAGAGTAAACTTTACAGCTACAGGAACAATTTAAAACTTCACAACAACGGACAACTGACGTTCGTTCATGTACAACTCAAGTTCTGGGCACTTTATCAACGGGCATCAACATGAATAAACTGCCAATGTGAAGGTTTCTGAGAACAAATGTAAAAAAGTTAAGATTAACTATACAAATCATAGTCACTGGAAAACACTCTAGTTATTATGTTATGTTTAGATATCATGCATATAGTATACTGTTTATCAGCGACCGGCAGCTTGACATAAGTTTGAACTGTGGGCATCTAACAACTCCACGGACTAACAGAGCCGTTGTTCAGAAATACTCGGTGCGAGACTTGCCTTTGAATAAAAGAAACTGAAACGTTGCATGCGTACGTCTTCGGGACGTATAAAACAATGAAAATGAAAGTCGAAGAAATATGCTGTAAAATTGAGGGGATTAAAGAGGTGTAAAATGAAGGAAATGAGGTATGCAGGTATATATGCTCATGAGTGAGCCGTGAATTACAGCAGCTGGTTTAACACGTATGTCTCAAACGAGGTCACAACAAAATATGTCAGCAAAACTAATAGAAAATTAAGTCGGCAACATCTACTATGAATGTGCTATATTGATACGAACTCGTTTAGATCCTCTGTGATAAGTGGGTCGATATTACACACTTTCGCAGAAGTATCGCAGCACGAGATTGGATGGATCTCTGTGTAGCCACATGTGTACATCGAATTAATCAATGCTGCCGTGTCAAACGAGTGTATATCACTAACAGCCACTACATTTAGTTGAATCCATGTAATACTTAATAATACATTTTTACATATACAAGCGAAAATTTCGTTGTGTCTACGTAATTCTGAAATTAACTATGGACGGACTTCAGGTGGAATCCAAAAGCATCAAATTTCTATGATGAGTAAAGATGAAAAGTCGCGAAATATTGACGAGTGAAATTCAGCAGCATCGGTTGATGTCGTACTGTAACCTCATCGTACCGATACAAAGTACAAAAATTCAATGAAATTTAAAGAGTGTAGGATCAATGCAGGCATAGCATCGAATCAAGCAATGTACCGTATATTAGAATATTTTGCCAGTATAGAGTCGAAATTTTCTTAGAAGATATTCACAGACCATTTCAACGAAGTTCCCGCTTATAAGTACGAGTTCAACGGCAAGAATGTTAAAGAAAAAGTGAATATGATAGATGGCGGCCACCTGGACGTTTGTCCGCTACAAGCAGGCAGCCTCATTAACTTAAGTAGATTCCCAATGAGAGGTGATCATCTTAACGAGGTATATCGAGGGGTCAACACTCACCAAGTAGTTCATGCTAAGCATCACACACCCTTGTATGGCGAGCCCAGAAGATACCAAATCCATCGATCTATCCTCTAGCTGTCGAAGTAGAACATACGAAGCTCATACCACCCGCTGCCCTGCCCATGCACCAGTGCTTAGTGTGATGCCTTCCTATTGCTCTCATGTCCATGCAGCCATCAGTAAGCTGATAACGGCCATCAGTAAACTGATAATTTCAACAGAACATTTTTTTCAGACACGCATCATTCAGACACGCATGCTGAAAAAAACACGCATGCTTTCATGAAAAGCATTTTCATGAAATCAGGTGCCCATGCTGCCATCAGTAAGTGCCAAACAATACCACGTATGCATATGCCTACTGTTCAGAGAGAATGTCACGTGCCCATGCCCAATAAGTCGGTTAAATTTCACAAAGAAAAAGTCAAATTATTTCCCCATGCACCTCAAAATCCCATTAAACTTTCCCTCCTGCCTCGCCCTCCTTCCCCACACAGGACTCCACAAACCTGCCCCCTTCCTGATTCCCCTTTCCCAGGACTGTCACTATTCCAGGTGAAGGTTATCTCTTCCTTCACTCGCACCAAGGAACTCGGGAATCAAGCACCGCGGAGAACAGGAATGACGGGTCTGAATTCCCATTCCTGTTCTCGCCAGGAATATATCAAAAGCCAAGCGAGGACACGAGTCTTGGGAATGAATCATAATCACCGACAAGCAAGCATTAATAATTTACGACCCACGAGCAGCTAAGAATGAGGGAGAAGAAGCGTTAATTTGTGCAGATGGCTGAACAATAAATATTTGTATCCTCTTACGAATATTTCAGAGACTGCAGACATCATTCTTGGACTTAGTTCCTGGTTTGAAAGTGCAAAGACGCGTCGTTCATAACCTGTTCATTTATTTTCAGGAATATTTTTTATTTTTCAGACAAGATAAAAGCCATTTGGTCAGTTACTATTTCTATGTTAACGTCGATCACCATGTGCGGGGAGTCTATAGCAAAGAATGCAAGTTCGTAACCGGATGCCATTATACAGTTAGGGTAAGTCAGAATTACCCCACACGTGCGGCTGGCTTTAGAGAAGTGCAATGGTGGGATCGGATTGTAAATCAAATTCTAAGCAATGACATGAAAACAAGAAAATTTTTAACAACTTTAACAGACTTTTACAAGCACTTCAGCTTACTCATACTCGTAGTTCTGATATATTTTCAATTGTACACCAATTGAGTTCACCAACGTAAATACAAAATATAAATGAATAGAATTTTGTTTAAAATATTTTTGAAATTATGAAAGAGTCTAAATGAAGCTTGATAATACAAACAAGCCTTCCAAAAAGATGGCGCAATGGCCTACGTATACGTTCAAGACGGCGGCCTAACACCAAACCGGCTCCCCAAGACACATACAACAGGTTAACTAACAGCTTTCCACCACAGATCCATGCTTATTAAATGAATAGTTGAACAATCACTGACACACTACACATCACAAGCACTGAATACTTCAGCAGGGTTCAAGCCTTTAATATTAAATAAGCTTCATATATTCATATAATTTTAAATAGGCTTCATAAAGACTGCCCAGCAAAGTAAAAAACAATGCTGGTAGGCGTTAATTGCATCATTGTATTCATCCGAAATGAATGTGTGTTACTCACTCCCATGCATACTTCACTCCAGTCCGAGCTTTAATTCACTCGCTTGGCTTTTGGGTACTTGGAAGCAAAAGTTTGCTGCTACAGAGTTCTTTACTTGATGTGTAATAATAATAGTGGCAGGCAATGTAATGCAATGTAAATGGTACAATGTAATGTTTGTAATAATGGTACAATGTAATGTAAATGGTATTTATAGGCGAATATTGTAGTACATTCCATGCATATCCAATCCACCAAATATGCACAAACATTATTCATATGTTTAAGGTTAACTATACATCTTTGAAAAAGTATGAAGGCCGGGAGATTTTTACGTATTTTGCGTCACGGAAGTTGACGTTGTTGCCACAATGAATTTACGACAATATACCATATTTTCGTTGATAAACTCTACTATACCAGATTAATCAACACGATTAATTGATTGTTCAATGATCAATTAACAGATTAATCCATGAACATATCAGGGCCAGAAAGCTTCAATCAATCCCTGTGCGGTTCAAAGTCAGAAAAAATAATAAGTTCTATTGTCCAAATATCGATACATTTTCCTTTCCGTAGCAGGACCAGGAAGTGGACACACCCCCTTTCCCCGGGAGAAATTGGGTCAGGAAGACTCACCCAAGGGAAAAAATACATCGCTGTTAAGAACAAGTCTCTCATATTTCTATGAGTGTAATATTCTCCATAGCATAAGCGAGCTGGTCGACGGGTCGGTGTGGCTTGCCAGGCGAGATGTGCATGGATTATACGAGCTGCATCACGACAGAGGAGAGATGAAGCTGCACCACCGAACCATTCAAAAGCAAACTGCCAGGCCTGATACCCTCAAGTTTATGGCCGCCTCACAGAAGAAATATCGCCGAAAATCGTATAACGAACGAGAGTCGCACATATAAGAGAGTTTAATGTACGTGCAGGTCAGCTAGGCTCTTCTGTGAAGCGCAGGTCTCGGTTTACCAGGTTTTAATGCACCAGCCTGTAACACCGTAATAATGTGGCGGAAATAAGGTAATGTTATGAATTTATAATGCCATGAGTTTGAAAGCTGAAGTAAAATCGCACCTTTAATTTCAGTAATCCAGTTCAAGATAATAAAGACGTAGATCAGAACATAAGTGACAATAATAGCATGAAAGTAATGCAGCAACAGCATGAAAAATATCGCTTTCAACAACAAACTACATTATGTGTATACAATAACACAATTAACACACAACAACAAAACATAACACAAGCATAGCATTATTGTAGTTACAATTTATACATTCAGCCACACAGTTTTGCAAATATATACCAAACGCAACACCAAGCACACCCATTCTAATGAAGCGACAATTTTCGACTGTAGTACCGTCATCTTGCAGCAGCACTTGCATAGGCAAATAACAGCAACATATCACAACAATATAGCAAGAAACAACAGCTTAGTATAGCACAATAACAAATAGGATAGCACAATAATAAGCACATGCATCCACCAGCACTCGCAATCAGGCAGGGCCACGAGTGAGACACCAGTTTTGACATGTAGCGGCACGCATGCAGTAAAGCACGTCAGATAAGGCGGCTGGGTGCTAAGACGCTGACTTAGGACCGTCGTAAAGAAGAGATTGTGGTGGCCAATCCTGCACAGTGTCCGCCAATCCTACCCAGTACCGCGTCCTATACGCAACATCGCTCACCCCACAGCCGCGTATCAGAGGATACATCGCCGAGCGCAGGCTTGACGCCGATCAGGGTTCAGGTTTCAACGTGCGTGCCAATGCCGATTTCGCTACAAGCAATTTTCCAGCCAGTCTAGGAGGTATTTTTTGTACGAAAAACGCGCTGTTTCTATTTTTACATGGACCTGTTCATGTCCAATGATAGGTTGATTAGCAAGATGTTTTAGATTGTTTTGGTTGCATTCAAGAAGCAATGAACTCGAAGCGAGAAAGTACCGCAATGCTTCAGGAATCTTGTGGATAACTTATGACCACACCGACGCGATCAGTTAAGTTAAGCATCAGCATTCAGGCGTATATATGTAGATGAGGACTAGCCTAATGCTATCTGCATTGGGTAACCGGATCGGTATAGAGTAGACATCGATGATGCTAATTAATTACGTTTCCTTGAACAATTTCAAGAAATAATTTGTACAGAATGACGCACTCGACATATATAACTATCCAATGAAACGGGAATTAAAACGGCCACGTGGAATGAGTTTAAAGGAACTAAATTGCATTTATAATTCTCATCATGAATGAATTTAGTCTCTCAAAGAGTAAAGATGCACTCTTCCAACATTCAATTTTAGCGTTATGAAGAATATTACTGCAGATTCCATGCAGAAGCTAAAAATTTTTTAACAGAAATGATTAGTTCTTCCAAAAATGCTTTACAGTTCTAAACGAGTATATTTTCAGGATCAACGGCCGTATGTTAAATAAAATGCACAAAACTCGTAACTTTCATCTTTTACTTGTTATTCTACTTGTAAGTTGTGGTATTTTAGGAGCCTCCCCAGGCTTCATCTTACACCGAGGTTGCCGGATTCCTCTTTGGTTTTTTAGGCCTCATAAATTTCCCCTCAACTAATTCCTTGTCAGTGAGATGGCGGGCGAGGATGAGGGTGAGAGGGGAGAGGGGGTGGGGATGGAAGGGTTGTGGGGAAGGTTAGTTCAGGAGCGATCCCATAACAATTCAAGGGGAGAAGCTACTGTACGGCACTCAGAGCTCAGATACGAAAAAACTAATATTAAACAAGCATACATTTTGAATTTGATGCAAAAATTCAAGATATTTGTTTATTTCGGTAATTTAATGTTATTTAATATTATTTAAGGGAAACGAAAGATGATACGCGACACATTTAATAGAGCTCAGACATATACACCAGCAGAGTATATGTAAAGTATCTTCTTTACAGGATGCGCGGCAACCGACGTTTAAAATTAAAATTTTTAAGTACGAAAATTATGTTGAACTCACAATGATTTTAATTAAAACTTATGATAACGAGTTTCTAATGAACAATTTAATTTTACTGAGTTTGCGTGCGTAGATTTCTAAATGATAAAATCAGAGACTCGGGAACCTTATTACGGATCATGAATATTTTTGGGCTGACAACAGCCCTTGTTATCACATTTATAGCTACGAATAGCACTACTGCAGCAAGATATAACGGTTCTTATCCGTTATCAAGTATCAACAGATGTAGAGTTAAATCCACCAGTAGCGTTTGTAAGCTTGTGATGCGACATCTGGCAGCACAAAAAAAGTTGATATTGGGAGCAAGGGAACTGTAGGAGAAAATTTAAACTGAAGAGAATATCGAATTACAGAAGAAGTGCTTGACGCGGCCATACCTAAGTCGTCTCCCTGTAGGACTGGGGAATGCGGAAGACAAGGAATGTAAACTAGATCAACAGTTAATGAAACTTTAGAAATTTGGCTAACCTGAAGATTGCATTGAATAGATTCACCGAATGCGGCCATCCACGCTCCGCGACCCTATAAATTTGTTGTATTTTCGTAATTAAGAAATGAACAACCATTTACAAACTCCAGGATGATCTGAGGAGAACTCGAAACGCTACGAAACTGCAATGCAATTACTTTATAAAAATATATAAAATAATACATTGATTCAACAAAATATGTTGATTCTCATGGCAACTATATCCAGTTTCAGTAAATCAATTACATTTTACAGCCTGACAGGCACAGCCTCAATTGCCACATTTGAGGCGGACTGCCACAATCTGGTGGCAGATCATTCCTCATTGGACAGATATCGGCAAACCTGCCTCATTTAAAACCAAGAATACGAAGCAAAGTAGGGAATAAAAAAACAACAATATAAGGACATTGAAAATCCTTGTAGGATCTAGATGCATCGAAGCAGTGAAGAAACTAGAGAGATCTAGAAGCAGCAAAGCAGGGAAGAACATAGAGGGATCTAGTAGCACAAAAGTATTGAAGATCCTAGAGGGATCTAGAAGAGAAGCATCAGAGCAGTGAAGAACCTAGAGGTTCTTCTAGGTTCTAGATCTAGAAGAAGCACTGAAGGAGGAGGTGTGTGCAAGAAGGATGCGCCTCAGCGAAGGTTCTCACGGTGTAAGGGCCTTGCCCCTCATCCCACTCCTCCTCCCCTTCCTCCCACTCCTCACTCCTCTCCTCTCTGCCACTCCACAACACTTCCCTCCACGCCAGTCAGGTACTCGAGAGCTGCAACTCAATACTCTCACACAGACGCCACTTCGCGCCGCCCTTTGTTTTAGGGCTGCCGCATTTTTAAGTGATTTCACTCGCACCAAAAGCGCACGGCTGTTTCAGCGCTTTAGGTATTCAAATCTACACAGAATATTCATCCTACTCTGCCGAAAAATCTTTATTGTGTGGCTAATATACTGGTACAAATACACTGCCTATACTAATTGATCGCACGGAGTTGTATCTTTATATTTCAAGGGAATAGAAGTGGTTTCAAGGATTTCCCGTCTATGAGCATCGTGAGAGATTCCCTGGGTGACAATGCGCGTGTGGTTCGATCGAATAAATGTCAATACGACATTAAACTTTATAGCTCAATACGACGGCGCGCGTTAAACAACAGGGAAGCTATCACACATAAAAATGATGAATATATATAAAATACTAAAACTCCTATACATATAGTACGAATAGTAATATATAACTAAAAGCGCACTTCACTTTGAATTAATTCCTATCAACAATCTTAGCGTGACTCAGTCACCACAGCACGCAGAGCTAGCGTGACGCAGCCCGCCACAGCACGCAGAGGTATACGTGATGCGTGACGCAGCCCACCGTGAAGGTAAAGTATATGTACGTGACGCAGCCCACCACAGCACGCAGAGCTAGCGTGACGCAGCCCACCACAGCACGCAGAGCTAGCGTGACGCAGCACACAACAACACCCAGAGCTAGCGTGACGCAGCCCACCACAGCACGCAGAGCTAGCGTGACGCAGCCCACCACAGCACGCAGAGCTAGCGTGACGCAGCCCACCACAGCACGCAGAGCTAGCGTGACGCTCTCACGTACATCCGGTCGTGGCGGTGGCCACGCGTCACCCACAAGCCGCATGGAGCACACGCGCGACATTGCGCGTGTGCGCATGACGCATCATTACGTCATACCTCCATCACGCTAATAATATATGTCACGTTAATAACCACAATAATTGGATGGCAGCTTTAATGCAACGATTAATTAAGTGTCGGGTCTGGAAATCGAGTAGATATTCTTATTGATAAACACTTACCAATCGGCCTACTGAAAATAACAACAGGGGTCTGTTTCATCGATGATCACAACGAATAAAACCAATGACGTGTGGCTAGCAGTAGGCCTACATTGACACCAGGCTGTGAATGATTTGAAATTCAATTGCGCCTTAAAATTTTAATCAGCATTGATGTTTTTGTTAACGATATCAACAAGCAAGAGTATTTAGATTCGTGCAGCCATACGCATCCCGACACGGAACATTTTTTAGGGGTGGCTAAAAAAAACAGCAAGTAGAGTAACAATTTTCACTGAAAAAATAAAAGAAACAAACCTTATTTGTCTGAAAAAATAATCTATTGCCAAATGCATAACCTTTCTTTCTTGCGACTGCGAATTTTCTTAATTTCTAAGCCACAAAGAATTGTTTTGAAGATAAATTTGTATACGGAACTGGTGACACCGCTCGAAGTAAACACGTCATCCATGCCCATAGTAACGAACATGTAAGGCGAGACGAGTCATTACAGCGTCCAGCAAGCACCTCTAAAGGACCCGTAACTCCTTACATGAACCTTCAACTTTCAACAGCAACAATCAGCGTTATGTGAAATAACATACGAGTCGCGCACACACACGAAGAATAATACTATACCGACGTAGTGACAACATTTATTTGTACATTTAATGTAAATAATTTGAGTTCATAACTATAATGTTATAGTTCACTGAATTATTTTTTAGAAAGCCGAAAAGGGCGTTCATATATAATCCTTCTAATCGACATTGAAACAACGGCGATTAAAAATATATTTCCATAAGCAACGGTTATTCGGCGTTATTTCAACATGAGATGCGTGGTGGGATTCGACTTTGCTCAAAGTTGATTTTTATCCTTTCTTCCTTCAAAAAATCTAACATAGCATGGTATACGTAATACAAACTCTCCATGTGAACTAATTTATTGATAGAAATTTTCAACGATAGCATGGAAACAGGCACCAATTTAGCCTCCCAGTAGATGTGATCGTTTCTCCTCTTTCTCAAGTTCCTTCACATGAGCTGCCAAAAATGTACATTTTATACTTTTTCACATACGTTTTAGTTCCTTCATATGCGTTCTTTATTCACATATAATATAATTTAAGGGGGACGCAGCGGCATGTTTCTCAGTAAAGAATGTTAACAACTTATTTCTTTACCTAAATCCTGCAAGAAATTATGGTAATCGAGGTGATAAATCACTTGTCATAAAATCACCAATTAGATAATTCGTTGCGTCATACATTGACTCCGATTTACCTGTACTGCACTTGGACTGGTGTATACAGATAATGAAGGGTTCACTAAAGAACCTACACGACTCCGAGTCATTATTCATTATTTTAGTAGAATAAAAACTCAATGGCTTTCGGCATGCATTATCCAAACGGTGACCCAAGTGGCGGCATTTGCATGGCACGAGCGGTCATCGGAGCCACGGACAATGTCTACATTCGTATATACACATTGACTGCACATTCGAACTCGAGAGCCACTTCGAGTGGCAGCGTTGGCATACATTGAACGGTCATCCACATCGTCGTCAGTATCGATGGATGCTGAGTCAGAGTGAAACGTCGTATTCTATTACAGTGTCATTTGGTATCTGCTTTTTAGTCTCCAAGCGCCAGCAAGATAATTAGTTCCGACTTATTAAAACAACAAACAATAAAATTGTAAGTGAAAAGCATTCTCTGGACTTCAATAAAACTTGTATAATTGTTACGAAGTCTTGCATGTTTCTCGAGTGATCAAGATGCGCATGAAGCCATTTCTATTCAGCACTCTGCCTATACGGAATATAACTCGTTACCAGGCTTTAACATACGAATAGCATCGACACCGGTCAATGTATCCTAGGCAGAGCGTTACCTCTTGTCTGCTGATGGTGAACAGTTACAAAAAAAAAATAGTTACAAATAAAACGACTACTGTCAAGGTATCCATAGACCATGGGACTCAGTGCTAACTCTTGCTTCATCATTTGAAAGCATTTTGGTACACGGTGACTGCGTCGCAAGATGTGATTTCGAGTCTTATAGCTAATAAAGAATAAGTGCATGTGTTGGGAGAAGTATTATTGTTACAGCCTTCGATCAGTGCATCAAGAGCGACTTCCTTCACGAATCTTGTACCGATCAATTAAAGTTGATAGTTACAATTTGAATACCCAGAACTTTTTTGAGTACTTTTCTTCATATGTAAATTTATTTTCACATTTTCACGACGACGGTAAAGCATGGCGAATCTAAAGCCCTCGCACCACCTGATGGGATCACCACGTATACACAATGAACAGGCTCGCGCCTCTCAAAGGCGATGCATGAGCGTGTCAGTGAAGATGACAAGATAATACAACTACATTAGCAGCTCTTTAGCCGTCAAACACAGTATAGATAGCGTCAGTTCTCCAAAGGAGTAACTCAGAAGAATATCTTTGAAAATATCTTCAAGAAAAAAAAAGCTCAGCCGGGATCACGTATATGCCAAGATGCTATCACTTGAGGGGCTATTTGTGATGGCGAAGTTTCATCTGATATGTGTATCTGAAAAACTTGTGAATTATTTTCAGTGACTAGACATATGTACAAGAGGTTGGCTTTCAGCATACATTTCTTAATATTTCACAGGACGAAGCTTGGAAGTAAATAATTTTAATTTTCTTAAGGATAAGCGAAACGTAAACTTCTCGACTGCAAAATGAACATCTAGAAACATCTCAATTATACGTTTTAAACGATACATAACTTGCGTTTTAACTTTATCGATAATAATTATAAAAAATGAACTTCATCCAATTTCCTAAGAGATAAGCGGTGTGCGTGCTGCTGGCATGAGAACCCCAAAAATATTTAGATCCAAACATCCAGACACATACCAACACGGACAATTTGTATGGAAGGCTGAAAAATAACCATTGAGTACGGTAACATTTTTATGGAAGGCTGAAAAGTACGCAGTGATCGAATACGGTAACAATTTAAAGAAATATTTCACAATAAAAAAACATAAGACCAACCAACCTTATGCGCCTCAAAAAATAATTTTTTGCTTAAACTTTTCTTTCAAGCAACTACGGATCAACTTGATTTACTTCAGCGACGCATGCTTCAATCAAGACAAGCTGCTACCGTGCTACGCTGGAAGGTCCATGGAAGGTGCAGCTACTGACGGCAGACGACAAAGCCAGCTTCTTTAACGAGACCAAAGCTTAGCTCTCCATCAGGCCTCTGGAATGTGACACGCCCAGCAACACAAACCTTGCAGCTGCCGTACGACATCCTCGCTTGGCTTCGCTCATGTCCTTTGAGTCATCTTAGAATGAACAGCGATTTTCAACGCATTGAGAACATGTTTAATCTTGTACATGTTTAACCTTGTACATGTTTAACCCTGTACATGTTTAACCTTGTACATGTTTAACCTTGTACATGTTTAACCTTGTACATGTTTAACCTTGTACATGTTTAACCTTGTACAAGTTTAACCTTGTACATGTTTAACGTACGACTGTCTAATTTTACAGCGTTAGAAACGTATAGAGTTCAGGTACAATTGCACCTATGCAATCCGATATGGGTCAATGGCTCTCATCTAATAGTCCAGTCAAATTCAGGCTCAGATTTAAATAAAGAGAACAGTAAGCGACGTCAGATGCAATAGATCTACACTAGGAATGGCTTTAGGAGACTTCAATGCATGGCGGAGAAGCATCTGGGTAGCGCTGTTCTCACCCCTTATATATTAAACAATTAATAATACTCATCTGTTGTTAAGACCATGTTCACAGCAACGCATACTCACCTGTTGAAATAAAAAACATCGAATTAGACAGAAATTTTACGATTATATTGATGTACGAAACCCTTTAAAACATCGTAAATACACAATAATAATATAGTTTTCAGCAAGGACAAGCTAAGCATGATATCTAAATTTCTGACAAGAGTGAATAAAATGTGAATAACATCGTTATTTGCTCTAATTAAGAAGCATGCAAATGCAAATGAAACATAATTATATAATTGAATATAAAAAACTAACGAGAAACAGAGTCGCAAAGAAATAAAAGTTCTGGAATAATGAGAAGACTTTTTACTCCATTTTAACAAACGAAACAATTAAACGAAAGACTTTTTACTCTATTTTTAACTTTCACAAATGAAATGAACGCTCAGAATGCGCCAAGCTTTGGGATGCAACGCAGCAAAATGCGCAAGGAATGACGCCCGCGCGTACGTCTGGCTCAAGAACAAAGAGAGTGCGCATAAAAAGACGGCGAGAAGTCGCCTCGAGTATCCGTGTCACGTTTAGACGCCATGTTCAAGAGCGCGTCATGAATTTGATTCCTGACGAATTTTCGATTCGTTCTAAAATCATTAAATAAGCAAACATTTTAAAGCAACAAAATTTGTTCAATGAATTTTAAACATGAGCAGAATTTCAAAATAATCGCAGAGCTTGCGTATTTAATGACAAATAAACTTGAATCGTGTGTGTCAGGTTTCGAGCCTATGTTTTATGAACTTAATTTTTTCATATTTTCTAAATAAATATACTCGAAATATGTGCCATTTTGCAGTTGTTTTGCAAATGTCGATTTTTCGATTCTGAGTTATGGCTATAATTTTAGAAATCACATTATAATGTAATGTTTTGCATGAGAAGATTCTTTAATGTACCGCTGAATAGAAAATAATTCAGAGTCCTAAAAAGTTATAAATATTCTGTGAGCAACTCAATTTTTTGAATCAAAAGTCCCTTCGCTTGAAAAAAAACACAATAATTAATACCGTGAAGACGTCATTATATGGACAACTGTCGCAAATATCCTTTAGGCCGTTAATATATGAAAGTAACCATGCATGCATTTCTCGGATGCCAAAAATCTCTTTGCTTGGACACGACACGCCTGGGTAATCATTGTGGGTAAATTCAATTGAGCGAACACAGATATGCAATTCCGTGCATGAATCTCACAAAAAATCAGTACACGATGCAATTAATCGCAAGCAAGAGCCATGGGATGCTCAACATGGCACGCATAGCCAAGTGACGTACGATAGCTCATGGGCATGCCTCGCGTGGCCGAGCAAGCAGCGTTGTTGTCATGCCAGACAAGTTGGGCATAAGTGAAATTGAAACACAGCAAAAATACAACTAATAAAATCAGGTACAGGCAATATAAACACCAGTACAGACAACGGAGGCAAATGTTGAGGTACGTGCATAGAGGGAAAGGGGAAAGTCGGGGGATGTCAAGAAAAAGAAGGCATACATTAAGGCATGTATCAAAAAATATAACTCAGTACTCACTGCAGTGAGTGACAGAGAGCACATTTTCTCGTCGACGAAAACTTGAGGTCACGGACGGACGGACAGACGGACAGACATTCGTGGCAGAGGGCGGGCGTCATGACAGGGTCAGAAGCGTATGCAGTTTTGCGTCATTTTATGGCGCTTTTGACTCCTAGCCGCAGAACAAAGAAGATCTTGCGGGGCAGGTTCCCTCATCTAACGCCTTCAAATTCAATTACCGACCGCGACCAAAGAAACGAAGAGAAAACTTGCCGTTAAATTGAGAAACGCGCCCGGAGATAAATTGCCTCTTATACCTCGTTTAAAATCGCGATGAGAGCAGGGAATTTCAGGCGCATGTTCGTGATTAATGGACGAAGAGGGAGTTTTTTTAGCGGTATTCATGACGAACATTTACTCGAGTGAGGAGTCACGTCGGGAAATTGATTATGGGACGGAAAATGCTGGGCGAAGGGAATAGGGTGCACGGGTGTAAAAGGTGATATATAAAGTATTGAAAATAAAGTGCATGCAACAGGTAAGCACGGTGAAAAAATATATGCCTGAAATAGGTAAATTAGAAGAGTAAATAGGTAGGAAAAATGGGACATGTAATAGGGAAAATATTATTATAAATAGATTAGAAAATGAAGGCCATCTAACAGGAATTTTAGCAAGGAAAATAGATAGAAAAGCAATGAATATGTAACAGGTTATACTCAACTTGCCCTAAGCAGAATAAGGTCTGAAGGTCAGATGTATGCAAGACAAATGAACGTGAAGGGCACCGAATTATTCATACGTTTTATTTCTGAAAAAAAATTACTCAAAAGCTCTATTCTGTGCCCTAATATTAATGAACATATGCTTACAGAAAATAATTAAAGGCATTAACAAAGCACATGTAATATAGCGATTACTGTTTGCGAGAGGCCAAGTGTCTGGGCAGATCAGTTTCTCAGAAGCGACAGGGTCACTTTCCACGGACTCAATTTCATATAAAAACTTAATTCACAAACTGCAAACTTTTTATGAATATTTTTCAATGACTTTTTTCACACTCGACCTAGAATTATGAAAAACGGTAATTTATTTCCCGTTAAAGTATTTCAAAAAGATTTAATTTTTTGGCGGCCCCTGCAAGAAGGATAATGATCGATGTACCATGCATTTGTCTTTAAATTTTATGATCTCCATTGAGGGAACAAGGCAGCTTGTAAGCTGAACTGTACTCTAAATAATAATAATAATAATTGGTCATCCTACTCACACGCGTGAGAACATTACCTTTGCTTATTACGCGAAGGTATTGTATTTAATAATATTTAATTTATATTGTCGGAACGATCAGAATGAGTAATTCGTTTAAATTTGTATTCCTTTAAATTAATTTTTTGCATGTAATTTATTATTATGCGATGGGAAGCAAGTTTTCACAAAGTAATTTAGCTAGCAGTCATTTTCCCGGAATAAACGATCGAATAACATCAACACATAGCGCGCATTTCACGTGAATACTCGTTAAGAGGTAAGTTAACTTAATCTTAATTAATCTTGCAGCGTGAACAACTTATTTATTTTGAGACCAGAAAGATGTGGCGTAGTTTGTAGTTTCGGAGGACGGTAAAAGCTTTATACTGCACAACTAGCTCTGAGCGGGATATTATCTGAATTCCTTATACTAATATACATATGTTTGATAACCAAAAGGCACGAGTAGGTTGCAGAGGTTCAATTATATTTTCTTGAGAACGCTGTGATAACCATCGAAGTTAAAAAAGTGTTAAGTGTAATTTTCAAATTATATTGTAAAATTTAAAATCCAAAAGGCTTGCGGACATCATCGCATAAAAGGGTAACATTTTCAGCGTCGGTCCTAAAAAGTAGACGACAATCGTCATGCGTCTGCACATACGCGCCAACAAAGACATGGTCGCCGTTCCCAGGCTCGTGACGCCGCTGCTATCATCATCTTTATCTTATCTACGATCAAACAATGAAGTTCTTCAATCGCTCTCTAGTTCGATATGTGACACTCCATGTCATGCTTATCTCGCAACCACCGCATTACTGCCACACACTAACATTTAGGAACGATGTCCATCTATGATGTAAATACGCGAGTATGATATGAGGACATTGTACGTTGATGCTGCCAATACGCGAGTATGATGAGAAATATGGTACGTTGATGCTGCTAATACGCCAGTATGATGAGACATATGGTACGTTGATGCTGCTAATACGCGCGTATGATGAGACATGGTGCGGTGATGCTACCAATATCTAATCAACTACAGGCATGCAGCGTTTTTCGTCCAGGTCGAACATATAATTCTCGCTAGAAAATTGAATGTTCCCTCCGACGAGTAACGACGATTGTTGCGTGTCTCGAAACTAATACACCGGTCAATGAATATATTACGAAAGTTCGTTCGATCTTTGTGTCGGTGAAGATCAGCTCTGGATAAATAGAAGAATCCAACGATTACATGAATAAAATTACTTAAAGCTATGTCGTACTAGTTCTTCAGATCTTAAAAAATTATCGTCATATTATCATCATAAAAGTCACACAGCAGAAGAGGCCTATACGTGTTTGACCAAATAAAATAAGATTTAATCAGCGTACGATTAGAAAGCGTCAAATTGTCATCTACGATATGCCATATTCCTGGACTTTATCAAGACCAAGACGATATTTCCAGGACCCAGAGCACGCGACGCGGAACGAAGCTCACGGGATGGAATTAGCTGACCATGATCGCACATTAGAGGTGACCTCAGCAACCCTAGATATGGAAGCATGCACAAAGGAGGAGTAAATTAAGTTTTTTTTCTTCACTCTGGTCGCGACGTGGATGCACAATATGAGACGCGACGTACATTTAGTGTACGGAGCAAGAAAATGCAAGCGTCCTGTCGGACGACGAAGTTCTAGCAATATACTGGACGAGGAACTGCAGGAGTGAATGTGATGCGAATAACACGCTTAGTAAATGCGTTTTTTTCATTTACACTTACCACGTACTAGTGTGATGATACCTGCTAATACCTACCTACAACATTAGTAGAAACATAGAAAACTATAACGATAACATAGAAAACTATAACTACCTGCAAAACAATAGTGGAAACGGAGAAAATGACCACCTACAACAGTAGTAGTAACAGAAAGAAAATAGCTACCGATGACAACAGTAGAAACAGAGGAAACGGATACCTGCGGCGATGGTAGAAACAAGAGAAAGATGTCCACTCGAGCAGCAATGAAAAGGAAGGCCGAGACTCTGAATGGGCATAGCCGTGGACCACCAAAGTGGAAGATCAGTCCACAAAGACCCCACTCCTCCCACAGGAGGACGGGTGAGACAAGCGTCCCACATGGCTGGGTTCAGAGCTGAGGATTTCCAGGAGTAAATCCTTCAGACGCGACGGACGCGACACAAAACACCGACGTTCTGCATCGCGCGACACATAGAATCAATTTAAAGGCCTAATCATTTTTAAACTGATCGAATGTTCTGTTCTCTTTTCAAGTTTTCATTATACTAAATTTTGTAGGGAGTAATCTTGGGTGACGGTAGCTTGAAAAAGTTTCAAAACACGAACAATGTCTTAAACTCACTCCGTGCAAGCCATGGCCTGATAGCATGTAATTTCCAGGCTTGATAAATGACGTTATTATTGAACATTAATGACGGGAGACGAAACTAAGTAATAAGTTACATGATGGCGAGACTAAAGTTAGTATGAGGCCATAATCGCTTCTGAGAAGAGGCGCAGTGCGCAGGATATCGCTGGTCACGAGGCGCAGTGCGCAGGATATCGCTGGTCACGAGGCGCAGTGCGCAGGATATCGCTGGTCACGAGGCGCAGTGCGCAGGATATCGCTGGTCACAAGGCGCAGGCGCTACAGTGCGCCTGGAATTTGGCCACCGACCAAGCAGCGCCTTGAGCAGTTCACTGAGGCGGGGGATGATTGCTTTACGCCGAGCGTGACAAGCCATTTATTCTGGGCGCTTTTTGAATGACATTGCCATTTCAGGCGAGCAGATCCCAGCACATCCAAAGAAAATGTTCACGCGAATCGCTTTCGTATGATTACGTTGCGTAACCGAGAATTTAGAATCAAATAAAATGCCAACTAAATTCACCATATCTTCTTTAAAAACGTTTTGGAAACCAGCTCCATCATCAGCTCAGATATTTAGAGAACACAAGTAAAATCTGCATTGAATTTTATTGACCTTATCTTTGCATATAAATTCTTGGTGAACTTGCGACTTAAGCATACTAATAATATTCGTATCTTACACAAGCTAGAAAAAGCTTCCAACCAATAGATTCAACGCACGAATTTTTGAGACGAATAACAAACGAATGAATAAATCGCAAAACTTCTCGCATAAACCACAAATACAAATAATTCTTCAACACATCAAAGAACTCACAAAACAAAGGAACGCTACACTGCAAGTGCCACGCTTAAAAAGAAGGTACCGGTAATTCAGAAATATTTGCTTTGTTAACAAGTATGCTGGACGAATTTACAAAAGCCGTAACATTGTTACTTAATTCAATTACTCGTCTACATACAAATTTAGTAGTTGATTTAGGGAATTATTTTTTTTACACTTAGATTGATTTAAGTAAATTATGATAGTTTATATTGGAGAAATAATTAAATCTAAGATTTATCGAGTTTATGATTAACAAACTTGCTTATCCTGATTTATCTTCTTCGAGTTAAACTATACGCGTGGCAGAAGGATTCATATAAAGTACCTCATTTGACGTGGTCCTCATTCCATTAATTAGGAGAAGGTTGGTCAAGTCTTACTACATCATTTAGATTGCAGATACAACGATAAAATCATTAAAAAGTAACGGGACTAAAAAATAAGTAATAACATACAAGTCTTGAACGATTCCTAGTTAAAAAAATGATTACAACGATGAAAAAAATCTGATCTTTTATTTGTAGGCGGATTTTGAAAGCTTGTGTCCTATCAAATAATTGCTATTCTCGGCATTATTAAAGTTCAGCGTAGTTTTAATGCATAGATTTAATGAAGGAGGTACCTTACATGCAGTGGTGCAAAGCGAAACTTAACACTCAGAGAAATAAGAAATTGTCCAGATATCGATTCAATTTCTCTCCTTATGTGGGTCAACCTGATTCAGTTTGGCCCTCCAGATGGCGTATCAATGATACGTGTAGGAATAGTCGCTATTTAAACAATATGACTCCATTTTTTCTGTATCTTTCAGAAGCAGTCGGCTCAGCAGCATAATTTTTCTCATTCATTTGCATCAAATATTAAGTTGACCAAGTTCCACGTAAGAAAATCCTCTCTCAGATATAAAGAACAATTTACAGGAAAAGAAAACAACGCGAAGAATGTACCATAAATCGTATGCAAATGCTCGCATTCCAGAGAAAATATCAGGCGTTTTGTAGCGTCCAGGTAAATCGTATGCAAATGTTCGCATTCCAGAGAAAACATGTGCATTAAGACAGCTAGGAATATGGTAAGGCGGTAGCGGCTATCGTCAATACTTGGTCTCATCGCGAGAGTTTTATGGGAGATATACAAGACATGAGAGCCGCCGCGGGCCTCGACCAACTGAGTGTCTGGATTTGGGAGATTCTTATCCTAAAGTTATCAACATAATGAGGAGGTGCAGCCAGCAGATGTGGACGGTTTCTAGAGACATCTATGCAAAGCGCTCATCTAGAACTGAGAGATCATCTACAACTATTTGAAAGAGCTCAGCTAGAACAGAGTGAGAGAAAGAGCTCATCAAGAACTGAGAGAAAGAACTCAACTAGAACTGAGTGAGTGAAGAGCTCATCAAGAACTGAGAGAAAAAGCTCATCTAGAACTGAGAGAGAGATCATCTATGACTAAAAGAAAGAGTTCAGTTTAAACTGATTGAGAGAAAGAGCTCATCAAGAACTGAGAGAAAGAACTCAGCTAGAACAGAGTGAGAGAAGAGCTCATCAAGAACTGAGAGAAAAAGCTCATCTAGAACTGAGAGAAAGAGATCATCTACAACTAAAAGAAAGAGTTCATCTAGAATTTATTGAGAGAAAGAGCTCATCTAGAATTCAGAGAAAGAGCTCATTCAGTACTGAAAGAAAAAGCTCGTCTATAACTGAGAGAGCTGTGGGGCAGTGACAGAACTGAAGAGCTGTGAGAAACGACACTCTAATAACAAATCCTACAAGAACTTGTATAGTTATTTCATCATAAGATTCAGGGTGAGAATCTCCCGAACTTCGAGTTCGTTACGCCGTAAATAAATTATTCAATCGTCAAATCTCAAATTTGGTGATTTGAATTCAACGAATTAGAATTATATTTGAACTTCAATTATAATGTGGACAAAAAAAAATATCAGGACACTGGCTATAAAAAGTTGAACGGTTAGAATCAACCATTCATAATCATCGTACGTAAGTAATTAGGTGAATTAAATCAGAAAACAGAAATGTTATGCATTCAAAATTAAGCTTAACGTTCCTTGGTGAGACATTATAATTAGATCCCCACTATCTTGTGGCAGCTCCAATCCTTCTCACTGAAAACATAATTTCTGGTCTCACTGGAATGACATCACTTTTACTTACTAAATCAACAGTAGTTTCAACTTCACTCACATCTCTCCGGTCTCATTTACGCGAGCTACGCTCTAGAGTTCCATTCGCCCATCCATCCCATCCGCAAAATTAGCAGCGCGTGTTTACGCTGGCGACTTTTTTGCCGGGAGTGCTGGCCGCGGTTGGGCGCTGTCGTGTCGGGAGTACCGTGCACGTCGTGTCGGGAGTACCGTGCACGTCGTGTCGGGAGTACCGTGCACGTCGTGTCGGGAGTACCATGCGCGCCGTGTCGGGAGTACCGTACTGATACACGGTACGTCACGGGTCATCGCGTCTCCCTCATACGGGACTCGTGATGCACGAGTCTTGCACATACATGCGAGGTACCCACAACCTCGCGCCTCAGAAGGATCGTGGACGCTTCAAGAGCTCGAGAAGGACAAACAAATTTCACGCGTTCTATTTAGGATCTCAACAAAGGGGTTCATCACGCAAGAGTTGTGTTCGTGCGCGCTCTGAGTGTTCGAGAAGGACAGCACATTTTATTCACATTTTTTAGGATTTTAATAAAAATTCCACACACAGGAATACTTTTTACCAGATAAAGGGAGATTAGTGTAGTTTCTAAGTAGCTTTCCAGTCATCACGAGTCCTATTGCACAATATTAGAATTATGTGAAGGCCGGCAAATTTCTCGCTCATTCCAGACAAGTTCTCATCAAATGAGAACACAAAATAACGAGTCCCACATGGTGGGCGTAAGATGTTTAAGATGAAAATATTTAGATTTGAATCAACTTCCAACAGGCAAAATTATTGCAATGATTGCCAAAATAAAGCTATAAATTTCCAGGTCTAATATATTTTGATTTTACATTCAGTAACAATACAATGATTCCAATACAACAAGTAAGCCTATATAGAATAGTTCACAGTAAAAACATGCATCCTAACACAGACAGAAATTCCCCACATAAAATAAAACTCAAGTGGTAAGAATAATCCAGCAAATTTTTCGCTCGAGAAGTCAACTGATCAGATTTCCCGTCACACCGAAGAGCTCATAAGTCGTATGGCCTTCTTCGCTAATTGCACTGCAAATAATAAACAACAAGAACCGCCACATCGAAATCTTTAATGTCCACCAACGTTCAATTACGAGATCGTAGGACACGCCTGCTTGGTTCCTGCCGTTGGTATAAAAGCTTTCATATACTAAAGCACCTACAAAAAAGTGAGCTATACTGCGAGAAAACTATATAATTTTCGTTTTGGAATTTTTCGGTAACATTTCCATTATTTTTGCCCTATATACTCTTCTCTAGTTCAGTTCATTTCGGAACACAAATTAGCTAATGAACAAAAAATAATAATTCAAAGAATTTTATAAATCTGATACAAAGAGAACCAGGTTCCTCGATCCTTGCTATTTGACACTCCCATTTTCATTTTCACGCAGTAAACCGCAGAAAGTTTAGTATCAGAGTAAGCCCAATATTCAAAAGTGCTACAAAAACCTTTGCTATGCTAGTCTATTCTGTGCAAACACTACAAACCTCATGGACAAAGAAGGGCCTGGATAAACTACAGCAAGCAGATATCGGCGATCTCTTTAACAATGTGCGACATTCAGGATTACATCAGAAACCAGAAATTTTCTTCATAGGTTCACACAAATGAATCTCATAACATACCAGATGCACATTCTCAACAAAAATATATAGAGCCCACGACAGGATACAGGTTGGTAGACTGCTGAGCTTAAGAACCTGCAACCGGTCGCAGGTTTGTACACGTAAACATGGTTGTCTGCGACCTGTTGTGCACCAGCAAACAGGTTGCCTGCGACCTGTTGTAGACCAACAAACAGGTTGCCTGCGACCTGTTGTGTACCAACAAACAGGTTGTCTGTGACCTGTTGTGCACCAGCAAACAGGTTGCCTGCAGCATCTCCCAAAGAACCGTACCTCATCCGCGCATCCAGTCTCAGTTTATGGATATTAAGGCAGCCTCGCTAATACAGCGCATCTTTACGAGGCCTAAATTGATACTCTATTAGGTTCACCTCCTTGATAAATAAATAAAAGGGCTCCTAACTCCCCAGAGTTTGGCCGCGGGCATCAGAAATGATGGAGGAGCCTAGCCGGCTTCTCTGACTCATCAACGTGGGAGTGGTATTTGCAGGAATTTTCATGTTCATTAAACATCTGCAGAAGTTAGTAAATGTATTTTTCTTAGAAGCCTTGAAATACAAAATTATTAGTAATTCCAAATAAGTCGCATCTAATCTAATAATTCAAGCACATGAATCCACATTACTCAACATAATTATTCCCCACTAAATTTAGTTTTTATAGGAAATATTGCATTTAATTGTGGGGAAATTTTAAATTCTTTGACAGCCAGAATAATTTCAGCAATACGGCACAAAATCATATAAAATGTATTCTTGTTGAACAGCAATTGCATCTTGATAAATAAATAAAATATACAAAATAAAATCGAAATCTTCCTTCGCAAAACTCACTAACACGAAACAATTTGAGTAGAATACAAGACTACAGCCTGGGAGTGATAATGTGTAGCTAATGCGAGGTTAGCCCTGGTAGGACAGCGCAGCTACAGCACCTGTCGGTGTCAGGGGCTGTAAACAACCACCCGACACCGGGGCATCTGGGCACATGGCTGAACAGTGTGTACAGTGTACAGTGTAGTGTTCAGTGTACATGGTACATGGTACTGTACAGTGTATAGTATACTTTCCAGTGTACAGTGCAGTGTTCAATGTACAGTGTACTTTTCAGTGTATATTGTAGTGTTCAGTGTACAGTGTACTTTTCAGTGTACAGTGTGGCGTCCAGTGTACAATGTACTTTTCAGTGTACAGTGTAGTGTTCAGTGTACAATGTCAGTGTACAGAGTAGTGTTCAGTGTACAATGTACTTTTCAGTGTACAGTATAGTGTACAGTGTACTGTACGGTGTACAAGGATGTGTAACCACCGCTGCTGTGCGGGTACTGCACTTATAAAGATGTTACATTTCATGTACGGTTGTGACGTAATGGTTATATTGCACTCTGTACCACAATTTCCTTACAATGAACTCTTGTATAGTGTTGGGTGAATAACTCGATGACTTGGATAACTGTGTAAAATACAAACTAAAAAATTCATATCTCAGAACATGCGATTGACAAACGTGATACGGTAAATTTTCGTCAGCGGAAGACAGGCACTAGGACGGCGACAAGGAAATTTAAGTGATGACCATTCAACTTTGTGTTCCCCTGCGCCGCTTGTTTTTGAAGTAAAGATTTAATATTTCTTTTTTTTCAGTCGTGCATCTTCAAGTGTATTGTCTTAAAAATTTTAGTTTCATGAATAATTCGCCTCCTAAGTTTTTAAATCAAGTCACACTTTTCAATGGAGAAGCTTATACATCCTGCCGTGATCGTTTCTATTGTGTTTTAGCGAATTGAGCCAAAATTATAAACCTTGCCCACTCCCTACACTTCAGGTACCCAAATTTGTCAAACGGTACTCGCATATCTCAAAATATTCATACAGACTAAGACATACAATCATACAACAACTGAATAATAAGAAATACAATAAACTACTTTGATGGCAAAATCAGATCGAGAAACTTTGAATGTCGGAAATTAGTCAACATGCTCAATTTTGCTCATAAACAATGCGAATGTAAAGGCTGCATGTAAGCAGTGCTGTGGTGGTGCACAAGTATGTAGATACAGTGTATATGGCATAATATAGCACGCAACAAACGCGTCTAGAATACAAAAATAGGCTCGTAAGAGCATTTGCCGATTATCAAAAACTCAGACCCGAGCCTGATGTGAACGCAACTAAAGGAAGATTGTTCACATACATAAATACATTGTTCTGCATACAATAGGAAACTGCATGAAGAAATATACCTGTGGTCTACTGTTGTATTAATCTTCATACACTCGTCAACATTCCCGGACGAAATAGAGAAAAAAAAGTGATGGAGTAAGACTGAAATTGGGTATAATCCTCAAACCGCGGACTCGTACGAATTGGTATAAGGAATGTTGAAATATGTTTCCGATACATAAGGTATCACAACAATATTATGTATGTACGGGAAAACTATCAATGTACGTGCGATCATATTGAATGACTCTTATTTACAATTTCATACTACACGTTTATCACCCAGTGCATACGAGATTCTGAGAATGAATGTGATGTGGCTAATTGCGATGACTAATTTCTTTTTTTTCATTAAAAGATTAATTCACGAATTAGTACAGGCGGACGAGATTATCCTATAGGAAACTATAGCAGGTTAAGTTTTGGGGGCAAAAATAAAAAAAAAACTCGTGTTTACAACGCAACCAGACATCACTACCATTTCTGGCAAACAATTGTGTACAACACAAAAGTTCCTCTCGTACACACAACGTACACATCTCGTATGCTGTGGGAAGACAACGACAACAAGGGTCGGCTGAGGTCTTGAGTGAGAACCAAAAGCTCAAAGTGGATACGCATCCATTTCCTTTACGAGGTCTGGCGTGGTGCGAGGTAAAAATTATCATACAGCATGAGACGAGACTCGAGAGAGAACGCACGGTGTATATATGCGCAGGGACCAGCATGAGGCGTCGTACAAATTCATGAATACTGGAGGGGAGTACGCATCAACGTAACAGGATCATAGGAATGGCACTTAGCCGCTCTCTCATGTTAATTGATGAGTTGTGATATGGCACTATGGCAGACATGCGAGGCGGAGATGCCATGCTCAAGCCATCGGCTAACTTCTCAGCGATCAACAATAGCAGTAAGAAGCGTCATCGAACTTGTTGCTTGCGATAGATCATTGCAGTAAAAACAACTGGCATGCGTGGAATAGATCTTGGTATACGATAGATCATTATAGATCATACGATAGATCATTGCAGTAAGAACAGATTCTGCGAGCGTCGTTGAAGTTTTGGTTTATTAACTTGTATCGTCGTATGAAAAACTATTCATAATGTCAGCTGTCTTGTTGTTTGAAACCTATCATTGCAGTAAGAACAGTTACTGGCATGCCATTTATCATATTGCATGAGTCCTACACTAAAATGGACGATAAGTTTCACAAAGCCATGACTATATAGGCACTCGACAGCATTTGTGCGTAACCCATAAACAGATAATTCTAAATAATCATAACACAAAAAAATATCGCCAACGATATTCAAGAAATCAACAAACGCATAAATGAATTTTGTGGTGACTGAATATCGGTATTAAACAAATAAGTGATAACACACATAGCCTCGATGCATGTATTTTGTTAGGAGGCTTCCAAAGATCCGCACTGCATGCTAATGCAATGCAAGGTTGTGAATATAGAGACAGGAATAAAAAAACATTAACATATGCAGCTCACGCGCTTGTCACATTCAGAGCAACAAGCGAGGTCAAATAAAGAAATGGGGCGGCAGTGAAAGAAATATTGGGTGCGGATGGGCCACAATTACACGATATGGATGAGGGAGGTTCCGGCAACAAAGCTGTACCAGCGGGTTGCCCACTGATACTTATCATGCAAATGGCTGTGGTCATGGCAAACTGGCACAACTCGACGTTTCTCTTCTCAGTGAACGATTGTGAGCTGTAACGACCAGTGAAGCGACCTGAGTCAGGGCATGGCAAGCACTCTCAAATGCGCAGAGTGGTAAACTATATATGTTTTGAGAAATTAATCTCAGAAATAGAATCCATTATATTCACGCTCCGATACTAGTAAAAAATTTTATGTTTGCGAAACGCACAGGGTCCCTTTGCTAAAGATTTAACAGAAATTGCATTACTGGTCTGTCTCTCTATCAAAGAAACAAGCTACTAGAAGAACGAATTATATTTCAAAATTCAATAAACAATTGTCTAACTTTCTAATACAATGAATAATGAACTTGTTTCGTTCGTGGATAATCGCTTCACTAACCATACAATTGGTGTCCATGTTAAACATACAGCACGGCTGAAAAACTAGCAGCAGTTCTATTAGAAAAGCTCGTTGAGAAGAAACATTTACGCCCAAGACGGCAACGTGGGATGCTTGGCAAGGCCTGGAAAGTCGCACCAGGTCCTGGAATGTCCGGTGCTGGAGCGGCAAGACCAGCGGCACCGCAGCACGATGCGCTCCAGGCCACAGCACGGAGCGCTAATGGCAGGGGCAGCTTCCTCCTGACGCAGGGCTTGGCCTCTCTGCAGTACTGGTGCTCATTTACTGGTATTCATGGTAACAATATATGGTTCTTATGTGTGATACTGAGTACCTTGATATGATACATGGTCTATATCTGTTATAAAAAAAGTACTTAGATAAGATTCCTGGTTCTTATTTGGGATACGATAGAGTTCTCAGATACCATGCATGTACACACCTGTATAATTTTAATTACTTAATGAATTACTTAGATACGATACACGGTACACACCTGTACAATTTTAATTACTTATAGGTACGATACACGGTACACATCTGTCGTCACGGTAGAGGCCCGTGTGCGGTGCAGGGTTGAGGCCGTGTGTGGTGCAGAGTAGAGGCCCGTGTGCGGTGCAGGGTAGAGGCCCGTGTGCGGTGCAGGGTAAAGGCCGTATGCGTGTAGAGGCCCGTGAGCGGTGCAGGGTAGAGGCCCGTGTGCGGTGCAGGGTAGAGGCCCGTGTGCGGTGCAGGGTAGAGGCCCGTGTGCGGTGCAGGGTAGAGGCCCGTGTGCGGTGCAGAGTAGAGGCCCGTGTGCGGTGCAGGGTTGAGGCCGTGTGCGGTGCAGGGTAGAGGCCCGTGTGCGGTGCAGGGTAGAGGCCCGTGTGCAGGGTAGAGGCCCGTGTGCAGGGTGGAGGCGCTGCCATAGGGCACGACTGAGCCACAAAGAACAAGAGTCACGCGGCCACGGCGGCGGCGCGTGTGAGCGATCGCGATAAAAGCTGTGTCGTGAGGACCCCTGATGTGAACCCCCCATCCCACTACGACACCCACGACTCCCCCCTTCCCATCACGACCCCCACGAACCCCCCAACACACGGAGCCGCACTAATTCATCGCTACAACACACGCCTTAAAACCAAGTCTCTGGCCGGACGCCATGGATACCCTCGCGGCAACATGTACAAATTCATCCCGCAATAAATATAAATAAATCCGCTGCCTGGATTATAGCGGATGCCGAGACCGGAGTTTCAAGAGTTTCATTATTCCTGTTCTTCAAGTGATTATTATATGTGATGCAGAGGTAGGAGGTCCGATAGTTTTATTATTCCTGGATTTAATTAATTAAGAGATTTATGATAGTATCTTGATAGCTTGGGCATTAACTTCCAATAGCTCAAGACAGATTCACAACAAGGCTGTTATTAGAGAAATAAAAGTTGTTAGTAATATTACCTACCTAATAAAAGAACTGGCTCACTTGCTAGGTGGCGTCATACAGGTTAGAATTATTGTTTATTATTCAGCCGAGCTCGCTTGCCGAGGTTAAGATATTCGTTAAACTTGTCCAGAACTAAGTAGACGTGGTTCTTATACATAAGTAGACGTAGTAGAAGTAGTTCATTCTAAGTATTAGAAGGAAGCTAACAATTACTCCTAATAAGAGCAACTTGTAGTTATTTAACGCACGCTTACCAGTAGGTGTTTCGGTAAATATTCATGTAAATTGTACCCAGAATCTATTGTTAAGTCACTATCAAGCGGAGGATACTTGTGTTAAATTGAACCACTTCGTATAGCGAGGGTCAATAAATGAAAGTTGCATGCGCGGGAATATCGAGGCAAAGCAACAGTAAAACATTCGAGGATGAGGTAACGAAGAGACAGGTTCAGCAGGACCTCAAGAGAGGAAAGGAAGAGGGGAAGGAAGGGGAGGAAGGGAGGCAGAAGATAGCAGCTTGCACGCATGGTCCCGGACGCGTGTCAACACAGGTCAGAGGTCAGCAACAAGGAGGGGCGGGGAGATGGAGGAGGTGGTGAAGGTGGTTGTGTAGATGAGGCGGTGGTTGAGGTGGCAGATGTGGTGGAGAAGAAGGAGGGGTGGGGAGATGGAGGAGGTGGCGGAGGCGGTTGTGCAGATGAGGCGGTGGTCGAAGTGGGAAGATGTGGTGTAGAAGAAGGGTGGAGAGTTGGAAAAAGGTGATATGTGCATAGGCTACAGGCGTTAGTCATAGCTGGAGGTTGCTGGTACGTTAGACGGCAGGTTGCACGGACCATGCTTATATAATTACAGACCGCGCCTCGGGACAAGCTGCACCTCTGGCACGGACCGGACCCGCGACACATTTACTGAACACTGGAAAATTTTTTTAAAGAAAGAGATAAACAAATATAAGCTGCACCATTGATTAGTTTATACGAGCTTCGACGAAAATTACAAATTAAAAATTAATCATTAAAATTTCAGATATTGTTCGATGAAATCTAGCAGGTGTTCAAGAGGTTAGGAGTTGCCCCTGCCTAATGCCAAGAATTTGGGCTCGCCAAAGCCACAATTTAAAAAAAAAAATCAAGCTACAGTGAGCACTATGCTAACAAGTATTATATTTACATTGAAAATGTTTCATAGACACAAATCTGGAAAAATATACTGTACATGAAGCATAGAACAGAGAAGTGAACATTTTTGTTTCAAGAAGAAAAATAAAATTGATGATACTTTTAATTAAGTTGAATTCAGACTGTTGACTGGCAAGAATTTTTACATTCAAAGAGCAGTCGCCCATTGTACATTGAGAAGTCAGAACACTAAAATGCACTGAGAAAAATTTGATCGTTCTTTTGTCCAAATATTGAAACTTTCCGCACGTATCTGTGATATGCTCTTGTTGGGTTAAACAGGGTCAGGATAACCCATAATGGGGCAAAAATTGCATCAATATTTGGACAAAGTCTCAAACATTTGTCTGAGTGTAGCCCTGCAAGCTGCAGTCGTTCTGGCTACCCGCTGGCCTTACCTGAGGCGATGCGCCTTGTGTCCTTGTGTGGGAAAACACAAGAAAAAAGTGCGTTGCTATTGGGACAAATTCTTACTCATTTCTCTGAGTGATGATGCCGCATTTTTGTTCCACGAACACATGGAAGCGAGCAGTGAAGTGAAGTGAGCAGTGAAGTGAGAAGTGAAATGAGCATTAGCGGCGCCTGACATGAAACTTCGTAGTTTCCTTAAAAATAAATAAGATAAATAAAATAAATATATAAATAAATAAGATAAATAAATGAGATTTCGTTCAAAAAAGACGCATCTTTTCCTTTCTGTGGGTCATCCTAACCCTGTTTGGCCCAACAAAAGGGCGTATCAGTGATACGTCCGCTCTCCGCTCGTGCTGTGGTTATAAGACCGTGTGTCCCTTTTTGAACAATATGAGCCATTCATTTTTCTGAGTTAAGAATTACAAGCAGACATAGAAGGATTGAGAAAGTCAAAATTGAACATCTTGTTATGCTACCCAATATCTTCGAATGATATTTGTCATAACAAATTCATTTTAAACGCGTCGTGATCTGCCTTGTGTATGTAACGTCGAATATAGCAGGAAAAAAGGGCCAAATGCATCCACAAAAAAGCCATAACCGGCCAAAAATCAATAATTGTAAATTTTAATCTATTCATTAAATTTGTGATTCGCATAGAAGAATCCCATTTTTCGTTTTTTATACATAATAATACAATATGTTAAGGACAGTATAGATTTTTGCCGGCCAACGTAATTGAAAGAATGCCCAAACATTCAAATTTGGCCGGAAAAAAAACCATCTGGCAGCCCTGGTGCCATGCATAAGCAGAGCTTCTCACACGCCATCAATCTCTGCCACAGGATTGGTCGCAGAACTGACCAGTCGGCATGAAGATAAAGAGTTCGGATAGAGTTTAGTAATCAGGCTTTAGAATGCTAGGAAGTTCTTAGGAGAAGCTTTACATGTGCACCAAGACGTCACCTAATTACATTTTGGCTGAAAAACACTAATGCTTTACCTGCTTTACGTTCGACCGACACACGAATGCGTGTGAGATGCTAGCTGTCGTGACGAACGACTTGGTGATGGCTGCCACGACAAGTGATGGTTGGAAAGAAGTTAGTCTTTTTTGTTCACAATTATATTGCGGGAATATTCACATGCGTGAAGAGAATTATTAGCGCATTTTCTCATTTATGGAAAAAATGCCCTATTGTACTCGTCATGTCCGTCCGTCCGTCTTTCCGTCCGTGACTTCACATTTTCGTCGACGGGAAAATGCGCTCTCTGTCACTCACTGCAGTGAGTACTTCAAACAATACCAGAACAAAACTAACCAAATACAAACGGCAAAGAATGTTAGTGTCATAATTAAACTTAAAATCTATTCAAGTCGTACCATGGCTGCCTAACACTCACGAATATTTTATAGCAAAATTTATTCATATAAATTAAAAAAATTCTTAAATTTAAACGTTTTAAAATCCTTCAACACTTGTCAGACGGCATAATTCTGCAAAGTTATTACCGCACCGATTTTAAGAACAATTGTACCTTTGCGCAGTCCAACATGGTCTAAACTCTAAACAAATGCCTATAAATGTAAACCATAAAAACATTCGTGTTCATACAGAGATAGGACGACACAAGCTGAATAAGATACAGTCAATTGGCCGGCGGTTGAGTGGAGATCAGAAGTGCGGCCTTACCAGCAATCTCAGGGAGCCCTCGTATGATAAGCGTCCTGATACGCTATCAGCCACCGCTCGGTGCAGGTTCTTCGGTGAGTTTTTGGCAGCAGTTTATTGTGTACTTTAGCCTTAGAATTTATTGTACTAAGAAATTTAAAGCGCAGAAATTCAGGTTATTTTGAGGAATGGTTTATAACTGTGCCGAATCACGGGACGATATTGTCTCGGTGCATTAGGTAATACTTATACCAGGGAGTTACTCTGGACAACAGGACGCGGGTATCAGGCGTTACTCTGCACAACAGGACGCGGGTATCAGGCGTTACTCTGCACAACAGGACGCGGGTATCAGGCGTTACTCTGGACAACAGGACGCGGGTATCAGGCGTTACTCTGGACAACAGGACGCGGGTATCTGGAATTACCTGGCGTTAGCGTCGGGGCAAAAAGCCCTCAGCCCGCATGTCGGGCGCCGCTGTCCAGCTGACGCCGGCCCTGCATTCTGCGACGCATGCATTGTTTTGTCTAAGGCGGCTTAGGGTTTTGGAACGAATTATTTTCCTGGTATAATTTAATAGGTTCTCTGCAGCAGCCATCAGGACAGATGTGATGCGGGCAATTTTTTAATATGGCCGCTGTTGCTGAAGGATTACAGGCCGTATTTAATGTTAACGGTTGATGCATGTCTTAATTGCATTACAAATGCTGCGTGATGTCTGATGAAACTATCAGAGCCATCGAAATACTGCACAAGTTTCTCATCGTACTGCTGTCCGAACATAATGACAGTAAATTAATTTTAATATGACAAGCAACAGATGCAGTTCGACAAAAGCTACACCAGTGATGAAACCTACAACGCAAGCGATAACAGCAAGAACAAATACAACAGCAAGAACAACAGCAAGAACAACAGCAAGAACAAGAGCGTGACTCCAGACACAAAAGCTCGCGCATTCCAGCTTCAAATGAGTTCCAGAACGACAGAGGCTCATCAGAAAACGATCATTCCGGGAATGATCGTTCGTTCCAGAATTGCGTAGCGAGCGAAATTTTGAAGACGGCCGAGACCGTGGGAGTCAGCGTATCCTATACGCGCAGGATATCAGCCTTAACGACCGTGAGCGAAGAGATGAACTTTTTTTTTAATTCAAGAAGGAATTCCAGAGAAGGAAGGAAAATTTAAGAAAGTGAAAAGGAGGGTTTACAGTGCGCTGTACTCGAAATCTTGATATAAAGTCAACGAAACATAATATGTAAATATGAAATTTGTACGTTGTCAAATTGTACGTCCCGAAATATGCATGTACGTATATTTCCACAATGGAGTAAGATGTTTTTTCTGGCTACAGTTTTAATACGAGTAATTAAAAAAATTCACAACGCGACATCGTTGACCAACAACCGTGAAAAATAACTGATTAGATTTCAAAATCTACTCTGGAGCTAATTTCACGCCTGTTGTAGCAATGAAGATCATTCCAGGCACCATGTTATTGGGATGGTAAAAACAATATCAATAAAAATAAATAAAGGTGTCATGGTCGATTAGACAAAATCTCCCGTTTTGCAGAACCTACACATTAAAAAATTCTCATAGCTAGCTGGGCTTTGAATCCGCAACTAACTGCTCCAATCTTGGCGTTCTAAACTTTAACGACTCGGACATCGTGCATGGCATGTGAACCAAGAAGAAGGCCGGAATACCAAACGTAAGACACGAAAGATCGGAAAAAGTCGGATTAAACATAGCTTCTATAAACGGAAATTCTATAACGCGGAAACCCCGAAAGGATAACAGGCGTGCCTACTTAATATTGTATCTGTAATCCGACGAAGGCGGTTGATCACTCCAATGAAATCAACAAGCATTTAGGGACATGAACTTCGCGACAAAAAGAGGAAACTCGGGCCTAGCTTACGGAACTAGGAGAAGAGCGAGAAGCTGCAATAGAGACACAGAAACAGGCGGAAAAAGTGAGTAAGGGTATGGGAAAAGAGTGAGTTACGGGCAAACGTAAAGAGTAAGCTGGGGCAGGAGTAATGAGTGACCTAGGGCAGGCTTAAAGAGTATAAAAATAAAAAGATATGGCCGGCGTAAAGAGTAAGATAGGGCAGAAGTAAGGAGTGACCTATAGGGCAGGCTTAAGAGTAAGATAGGGCAGCCATAAAGAAAAAGATAGGGCAGGCTTAAGAGTAAGATAGGGCAGACGTGAAGAGTAAGATAGGGTAGGCGTAAAGAGTAAGATAGGGTACGCGTAAAGAGCAAGATAGGGCAGGCATAAAGAATAAGATAGGGCAGGGGTAAAGAGTAAGATAGGGCAGGCGTAAAGAGTAAGATAGGGCAGGCGTAAAGAGAATAAGATAGGGCAGGTGCAAAGAGTAAAGATAAACCACAAACCAAACATAAACTAAAATGTAAATCATTATCCTAAATATGGAAGCAATCAGAAGTCAGGCAATTAGAGATCACTTTCTTGTTAAGCCAATTAATGTAAGGACTCTACCCTGCAGGCAAATAAGTATATTGGTCATTCACCAATTGGTATATTGGTGAATGAGATGCTTGCGTGTATAGTGCGAAGTCGTATATTGCAACGATGTAAAGGCTGGTTTCAGAGAAGGAAGACAAATGGCTGGACATCATACAAAAGCAAAATATTGTTCCTTATCAATCTAATGCTTAAACTAAAATGTAAATCATTATCCTAAATATGGAAGCAATCAGAAGTCAGGCAATTAGAGATCACTTTCTGGTTATGCTAATTAATGTGAAGACTCTACCCTGCAGGCAAATAACTTTGAGACAACATTGATTACGAGTTGTCGTCGTTAAAAGAACGTTTAATCAACGTTATTTCAACGTCAGATGTCTGGTTAGACAGCTATACGGATGAGACCGAGCAGCGGTGGGAGCAACTTTATAACAGGTGCACCCACAACGCCCAGCGGCTACATTCGGCCACCGCATCCATTAATGAGCGATAATTTAGACCAACGCAAAAATAAGAGCTTCTTCAACATCACGGCAGCCATGAGAAAGTAGCTGTTCACAACCGCATCGCTGTTCATAATAACAGCAGTTATGAGCAGCGTTATTTGCAGCGCGTAGACATCTAGCAACATTACACCGGGAACGTCAGGCACGAAGTACGGAACCGAGCACCGTGTGAAGGTTATGATGATTTTCCCAGTAATAGACGGCAATCTGTTTTGAAAATGCAGAGGAAAGCGATAACAGACGCAACAACTTGTTGGGTTTTGGCAAGATTCACATAATTTGCAAGAAGCAACACGGATCAACAGGCACGTTGATCGTATATTACGAAAATCGGAATGCGTAAAATGAAGACTTCGTGATGTTTTCTTGTAAGTAAATTGGTGATTGAGATGCTTGCGTGTATAGTGCGAAGTCGTATATTGCAACGATGTAAAGGCTGGTTTCAGAGAAGGAAGACAATTGGATTGACATCATACAAAAGCAAAATATTGTTCCTTATCAATCTAATGCAGACTCGTATGTGTAAGCCTAAAGTGTAAATGTAAACAAAATGTATATTTTAATATTGAAAACTTGAAAAAACTCAATTTATAAACAAAAATATGGGAAATTCGTGAAGGCAAGACCCAGCCCGCTCCCACACATCGTTTTCTCACTACAGGATGCCTCGAGACCAGCGAACTACTCGCCTCATGCAAATCTATACACGGCGGAGGTCAAGATCTGAGAAGTCCAAGATTAATGTTGCATTGAGGCAAAATGGATGACTGTAAATGCCCATGACTTGGTCTGCATTGCACGCATTGCTGCTCAAGATGCACGACTTTCACACGTCCAACGAGGCTCTGAAGGCCGCTTGTTAACGAAGCTTTTATGAGCTAAACAAGTTTTCGAATTACACGTACATTTAACGATTGTTAAATATGTTATGTTAATCAAAATAACGATGCTTTATTTTTTTCTAATTTAAAATAACGATACTTTAACGATTGTTTGTGTCGGCGAAGTAATGTGAACGTTGATTTCATTGCATTAATTACGAAAATAAGAATACTGTAACAATAAAGACCAAATTGGACATTTATTCCAGTGCTAAATACAAATTGAATCTGATTGCTTAAAAATTAACACAAATAAAAAGCTACCGAGTATAACAAAGCATTAATAATAAAAATCATCGGAAAAACATGCATATAGATCGTTCGTAAAGGTTATTTAAATCACAAGAAGCCAGAGATAAAGAGTTTACGCGATCAAGCTGCCAGGGATCAGAGCACCGACAGCTCGTAGAAATAAATACAGGATGACATTACAGAGTAAAGGTTAGGAGCTAAAGACCTGGACGCTGTCAGCTACAGGACGCACGGTCAACAGTAGGATAAGTAGAGCTGCCCTGTTGACAGTAGCATAAGTAGAGCTGCCCTGTTGACAGTAGCATAAGTAGAGCTGCCCTGTTGACAGTAGCATGAGTAGAGCCGCCTTGTTGACAGTAGCACAATTAAGTAGAGCTAATCTGTCGCAGTAGCATAAGTAGAGCCGCCTTGTTGACAGTAGCACAATTAAGTAGAGCTAATTTGTTGCAATAGCATAAGTAGAGCTGCTCTATTAACAGTAGCACCAGTAAAGCTGATCTGTTGCAGTAGAAAAAGTAGAGCAGCCTTGTTAATAGTAGAATCAGTAGATCTGCTCTACAATATTGTCAATATATGGATGTATCAGTCACTTTTTTTATTGGTAAGTGAAGGAAATCAATTTTCAAATTTTAATAAATTATAAGAACGATCAATTAGCAAATGATAAATTGAAAAAGGAAACATTAAAATTATTTAAGATGTGAGAAATATTTGTAAAGAAATAATTTTTGACGGTGGAAGTTACTTCAAAATGATTATATATGTCGATAACACCAAAAGCGTTTTTGTTCCAACATTCACGTCAATAATAAGCGGACCATACTTAATACTTTTTTGAGCTGCTATTAAAGCAATGATAGATCACATTGGATGATTGATAGACATTATTTTTCTGAAGCAGGAAATAAATACGTCCTAATTTACTGATAGAAGAGATAAATATGTTTGAAATTACTGATACAGAGATGTAGGGAAGAGCTTAATTTGAAGCAACACTTGAAGCTAAAGCCTTTACCAGCCTCCTGATGATGATGTATGGCAAATGATTGCTGTTAGGCGCCTCTGATACCTCAGTACCATGAAATCTATCATCGTACATGACACGGTAATTATTGCACTAATTATTAAGAGTTTTCACATCATAGGAAGTTTAGTCTTCAACTCAATAGTTACACAGACTCTAGGTGTTCACCCTCATACATGTTTGAATGAGGAACGAACTTTGGTACTAATGGAAAATGGAGACAAAGATCTGCCTTTCTAACTGCAATTAGAATACTAATAATACTATATTAATTTTAGATAAATACTTTACTATACTGTGTATTTATATTAATATGCTGAACAAGCAGTACGGTTTCAAGATAATAAAATGCTTATATACATGGCGTGAGTTGGACTGATATGTACAGTGTACACGTCAGTCCCAATCACTGTAGAGTGTACAAGTGTGAATAAACAAGACGATAAAAAATAAAGGCATAATTAATGATTATTGAGTAGTGGACAACAGCGGCACGAAGAACCGAAAAATATTCTCTTTTACAGAATATTATTTCATCCGGAATAGTCATTCTAATATATACCTTAGTGTTCTTTAGAAAATTATTTTATTGTTGAGAATATTATTAGCAGATTTATATTCTGTTCTTGAGACATGCTCACGTATCAATCTTATATATAATTTTTTATTAACACCGAACACGCAAAACAAACTGGAAACAGAAGATGTCATGAGATTGCAACGATTAAAGTCAACTTGCAGCACAAGTGAGCAAATTGGCGCTCGAATAACTGTAATTTCATTCCACTGGACAAGCATAACCAATAACATGAGGAATCTTGTACACTTCTAAGGCACAGAATTTGGATTCAACAATTTTTTCTCAGACTAAAGATTCAGTTAATTCTCTGGTCCAACAGTAACTGTGATCCAGGCTTCAATTTTGCAAACATTCCGACAACAGGAACAATCATCTCCAGACACTGAATGCGCCATTACAGACATGAGATCCTATATGCATGCAAGAATCCCTTGAGTTGAGATCCGGAATTGAGCCCCGATCACCTTGAGCGGTGCACGGAACTGCCTAAACCCGCAGACATTCTCGACCTGTCGGGGTAGATGCAGACAACCACATTGCATTTGTCGGGACCTCACATGAAAATAGCCACAACTAATAACATGTTATATTATAGGATTCATTGGAGGCAATGGAGGCACAAACTTGGGAGCGCATGCATTTCGTACGGTCCAAAGAGTGGGATTCAATATAAATAAAATCAATAACTCACACCGATGCAACAAATTTAGTTGACGAATGAGTGAAGTAAGCTATTTTCTACAGATACATAAAACGTACGATAGTTTCAAATGAACGTACAATAAATAATACAACACATAGGGACCAATTCACCGACCGATACGAAGATCAATGAACAAATAAATGAACTGACTTCAATGCACCAAGTCTGAGCCACATTACAAACAAACCAAGAGAGACGACAAGCTTCTGAGACTCACAATGGCGCACACAACCTTTGCACAATACGATCAAGATCACAATAATGCTGGCAGTGATCACTGAACGTTTAGTCAAGCTACCTAACACACGAGTACAAACTTTCTGGAAGACTGTACTGTGGTTCAATAATTATTCATTATGGAAATATAATAGGTTTATTATTTTACAATAAAATACACCAACTTGTCAATGGTGACTAGGAGTTTGTTTGATTGCCGTTTTCAGAGATGCTGTATGCAGAAGTTGAGAAGAAGCCAACCTACGTGATCTTGTGGTAGTGTGTGTAGTAGCTGGTAGTTTCAGTTTACATTAGGCAGGTGCTGGCAAAATTTCACTTCATGTTTAATGAATCAAAGTGATGAGTTTTGATGGTTGATAATATCGGGCACTTCATGCGAAAGGTTTACTCTTGAACTATGGCTATTACTCATTAAGGGAACAGAGTAAATTTTTCATGGAATGAATTTCAAAAAGTATCTTGAGACAAAACCCTGCATATCGATGGCGCATTGGCCACGTTGTGCTATTTAGATAATTAATTAATAAAACAGTTTTAATTATGAAACACAAACTAGATATTGAAGCAACCTGAGACGATATGCAGCAGTGAAACCTTGGATTTAAAAACCTTGCAACTTTTGCGTTCAGTTACATAGTTAATTTTCATCAATCGAGCTCATATAATTCGGCAAATCGCCATTAGATTATTTAATGCATAAATTTCAGCAATTAATCGTGTTAATTAATCGGACATTAATTTAATTTAATTTTTTAATTTTCAATAAAAAGTTAATTCAATTTTCATCAGATCGATCTATTCGACAGCCCTAGATCGATCAGCTGATACTACCGGATCTTGACGTTGTAATGATTGAATGATGTACTCAATAGTACGATAATGTTCATAGTAATGAGGACAATGGCTGCGAAATTAATGAGATTATGTGTTACTTGTAACGCAAATGGGTAAAGCGAGTAACTTTACCCTCGGTTATTAGTGAGGAAGGCTCAAGGAAATTATTCACTCAGTCAATGGGATGATCGCATGCAGTAATTGGGGAAGCGATCACGGTGCGATGTCAGCGCGATAAATAGCGATAAATAGCGATAAATGTTCGACGATCAAAGTGCCACGTCAGCGAGATAAATAGCGATAAATGCTCTACGATCAAAGTGCGGTGTCAGCGCGATAAATAGCGATAAATGTTCTATTTCCACTCCCACGACGCCCGTCTTCAACAACTCAAGTTTCTCAGGCGCGGCCGCTGTCATTTGATCCAAAAAAACGTAGCGATGACGCAAGTCCAGTGAAGCAATTAACTACGCCTTTAGTCTTTGTAGTTACGCTGATTCTATAGCGATTAGTAGGGATCTCGTGTCGTGACTTGAATTACATGCCTTGATATAATCTCAAAAAGGCCTAGGATGAGCCTGAAAATTTTTGTGTTGATCGAATGAAGTGTGAATAAAAGTGTGAATAATATGATGTGAATAATATGAGGCATATTTATTCACAATTCGAAGCAATTAATTAATGCGTTTTTGATATATTTTTAGTCAAAAAATTCAGAATCGATGAACAACTAAACTATAAAAACTGAGCTTGGAGACTCGAAATATATATTAAATTAGAAGCCATTAATAGATATTAAATCGGACTTAAATTCGTGAGCGTCGGTCTATCAGGAAGCAGAGAAGGAGGCGAACAATATTCTGATCCAGACCTGAGGCTTCGGCAGCGAAAGAGTACGTGAAGCCGATAATAATCAATGCAAGAAGAAGCAACACGAATAAAAAGAAGGAACAGTGAGGAGAGTACGAGGAAACGGACAAGAATAATTGCATAATATACGACTAGCATAGGTAGGAGACTTGCCTAGTTAGGAGGCTAGATGCGGGAGGCTAGGTGCAGGAGACAAGAGAGTAGGCTACGCATGGGTGAGTCTGAACCAACAGTCAGTGAGGCTGGTAAACAGCCTGCGCCTGAGAGGCGGCAGAGGCTGCGTGAGGCAGACTTCGTTCCAGGCACGTTTGCTAAGTTATTCCTTCACCACCGAAATTGGCTCACAATCAAGCGAAGATTCACACGCGCAAAAAATTAACTTAGGGCAAGTGACGTTGGAACAACGTTGATTACGAGTTAATTACGTTGAAACAACGTTTTATCAACGTTAGTCCAGCTTCAGACGTCTGGTGCATGAGAATAGAGTCGCTGGCTACATTTTTTAACGATATTTAGCAGGTTTCGAGGCACTAGTGATCCTTTAATTGTATTCTGCCGTGATATAGAACGCCTGTAAAGCTACTACTTTAATCAACTCGTAAGCACTCCATTCTGTTCTATGCACAGCGCGGAAACGCCAAAAGAACATTCTTTTTCGGAGCGAAATGAATTTTTTTTTCAGACTCTTCTGACTGTGCGTGGCTGTATTCTCGATTTAATTTACGCCGTTCAGAAAGCATCCATAACAGCGCCCTCTCCCGAGCATAACTGAAAACATGCAGCCTCCGCTTGTATCCTCGTTGCGGTTTACTGCTAAACTTATCTTCTACGACAGGCCAATTAAAATGCACTCAGCTAATTAAAAGAAAAATATTAATGAGCAAATAAATAAGCGCTTGTCCAGCCATGATGTAAATTTCGACTGCAGCGGCATAAGCCAGAGAGAAGCTAAGAATCTCTAAATGATTCATGATGTGGCCATGAATGCATCTCCAACTCGGTACTCGCGACAAGCCTTTATATATACATCAACTGCAATGCGCTAATATAACTTCTTATTATAAATTCAGTAGCTGCACAAGAGGATTCTAGCTTTTAATCTCACTTTCAAGTGAAAAAATAGATTTTCTCTAAGACTTTTTGGTTGGAAACAGGGTTCAAATTGAGTGAACCTGCAAATAGTTATGTTGAATTCTAAATGACGATATAAATTTTTTAGCAAGAGAACTAATGAAAACCAAGATATTAACATCACCAGGCATGCATAGCCTGTTTCATGCTTCGATATTTCAACCATGAATAATGCAGGACTCACCATCACCATTTTTTGTAGAACTGTATGATGGTTTGTTTACCAATGAAGCTGCGGTGAAGATAATGATTTATATTCATCGTGAAGACAATGATTTATAGAAGATGGTTAGCCGAACCCAAGGATCCAAAGCAGCGGTCGGCGCGGCACCAGAGATCATAAAACTGAGATCATCAATACAAAAAGATCATAAAAAGGCAGCACGCACACCATACAAGCACACCACACATGTTCACCATACAAGTTCAGAATACAAGTTCAGCATACAAGCTCACCATACAACTTAATTCACCATACAAGTACAGCATGCAAGTTCACCAAATAATCCTTATTAAAAACTATTGGCCTGCTGGAGTTGGGAGCATCTATCGCTGCATGGCGTCGCGTGGTCAGTATCATAAAAGCGTACCTAATTTATTATGGATGTATAAAAATTGAAAACCACAACTGCGTTTTTGAGGACTGCGTTTCACGGTAGGCGACTTTACCAACTCCGGAACCATGAGTAATTTTACAATGAATTTATTAGCTTGCTTACATCTCACAGAGTAACCACCAATCAGTAACAGAAATTAAAATTTTCAATTCAAAACAATAGCTTTAGGTTTGCTAGAATCACTCGCCAGATGTGTTGGTTTTGACCTAATACCCTAAAATATTGTAATTTTATATTGTGTTGTCCCTGTCAAGTACGAGATTACATTTGAATATTTTCCTATAATATAATTGTGTATTAATATCTTAAGTTTGTCTACATGAGATACTCTTCTGTTGGTTTCCATACAAACTGTAAACTCATTATTTTGTTTTCCTCTAATAAAGTATCTCAGTATTTTTCTACCTTGATTTAAATCGGGCGATTTTACATTTAATTTAACTTTATTTAACTTATTAGATCAAACAAACTGCGATATAATTCCTGCAGTATAGGCAGTACCTCGACTGATCACAATTTAAGGAGACTTGTCTATCCTAAATCGATGAGCTTTTCTCTATTATAAGGTTCACCATGACCTAGTTTGACCCGGCATATGGAGGCATTAGTGCTACGTGTAGTGAGCGTGGCACTATTGGGACAATGTAACCCAATAATTTTTCGGAGTGTAGGGAAGTTTCTGGACGATGGGTTCACCGGAACCAACCAACACTTGGCCCAGGTCCTATACTCTGAGCCGCTCAGCGCCGGCTCATCTTTGTCCAAATTCTACGGCAAAGGAGCCAGCAGGTCTACAGCTCTCCAAATCCATGGCTCTTCAAATGCACCGGTGCGTGAACCAAGGATCAGGAGAAAACTGAGTGAAATTTCAGGCAACGGTGAACCGCAGTTGGATGAATTTATTTACTTAGTCAGAAAAATTTTATATTTGCAGATATACGTATTATTTATACCCTATAAATAAAAATTATAGGGAATTATATACCCTATTAATTAAGAATTCATTATATCGAAGAAAAAAATAATTTTTTTCCTATACTTTTTTTTTACAGCACAAGTTTAATTTCAAGCAATCGACAATGTATTAATTGGATGTATATGTATGGGTATATGATGTATGTGTATATGAATGTTTATATGTGTATATGGACGCTTGTTAACAAAAATCTTTCGTGTGCAATAGAAGCTAATCACCCTGTAGATCTGTAAAAATTTCTCTCTAATGTTAAATGGACCAGTTTGCGAGTATTAGATATAAATAAGTAAGCCCACTAAAGGAAGACGAATTTAACGAGAGCTCATTAAAGTTTTTGACGATCATTATCTCGATAGCGAAGCTTCATTTTCATTAAACTGCCCCTGATCTGATAAGGGCGTGAATAACTTATAATAATTATTGTGCTAGTAGTTAAAAGGAGCCTTAAGATTATACCTAGCACAGAAGCACTCGCATTTCCAAGCAGATACGAAGCTTCTGAACATAAAAGGAATTTTAATTTGTTGCACAAGATTTTTTTTGTTCTATATTGATATGAAACCACGAAAATTGTGAACAAATTATTTAGTTTCCTGATAAGAGGCGAAAAATTGAAGCAAAGTTTTTCTTCATGTCCTAACAAATAACGATATAGCTACAGGACGAGCGCAGCATATTATTATTAAACTGACCCACCAGCACATTTCAACATTTTTTTGTAAAAATACCGATGAAATTCCGAAGTATTCTGTAAAAATACCGATGACAATTCCGAAGTATTCTGTAAAAAATACCGATGACAATTTTTCTGTAAAAATCCATCTTTAGATTCCTAATGCTATTCTTACCTGATTCTGAAATTAATAAAGAATAAATGGATTTACAGAGACGTTCCGGCAGAGGTGATGGTCAATAAGTTCAAGAGACGACCTCATCAAAATCCCCAACAAGTATTATTATAAGGAAAGAAAATTTGAGGAATTCGTTGCGAGAAGATCAAGACGATGGCTTGAGAAGCGCACGGCCGATCCAGGAAGAGAACGTGAGAAAGTGGAACTTTGATTATAACAAACTTTGATAATAACATGAAATTATTGTTTAATGTTTAATATTTAATATTTCCGAGTTTAATGTTATTTCCGAGTTCAATGTTTAATATTTCCGACAAAAGTGGATTATTAGAACAACGGACAACGGAACAGAAATCCTACAAAGAACCCCCCAAAAAATTACCAACTAACAAAAAAAAAAAAACGATAAAATTCAAGAAGGACTATCAAACTAAAGCTACTCCTTTATGATAATATCGATATAAAAGTTCAAGTAATGAAAATTTAACAATACTTGACAAGGATACAAAACAGGTTGATAGGAAAGAAGTCCAAAGGAAGTTATAAACGCAAAGGAGTGAGGAAGAGTGGAATAACAGACAGCCGCTTAGGCCTACCCGGCCTATACAAAGGCAGGTGGTCAGGTCTGGCCTACATGGTGGAGCAGGCGCGCCGGTGTGGGCAGGAGATGCTATACAAGTCATACAAATCTGTTCATTATGTGTGAGTGATATAAAGTAATCNACACAGCTGGTAGTTGCCGTCAGTTGTCAAAGACTTTGAATAGGATCTGTCTCTTATACACATCTAGATGTGTATAAGAGACAGGAGTATATTTGAATAAAAATAGTTATTGTAATGTTTTGTGAATGAGGATAAAATTATTTTAACAAAATTAAATTAATATTGTACAACTTTTTAAAATTTAAGATTCTTCGCGCGAAATTTCATGATTGGCCACATACTGAAGAGACCTGTGGAATGGTAGTTCCTGACTACCGCAATAAATGACGGTAAACCATGAAATGAGGCAAGGGGAAAAGAATTCCGCGATAAAACATCAATATGAATGAATAATAGAATGAAGAGTTTAGGAGATAAGAAGAAGATGCACACAACACAAGGCGGAGAGCGAGAGGGGCGAGGCGCTGAAGAGCCGCACGAGGAGGTCATGTTTGCACAGCGGGAGGGATGAGAAGAGGAGGAGGGATGAAGGGGAGAGCTGGGAAAGCAAAAAAGGAAGAGGGTGGGGAGATCATAAAGAGGAGAGGGTGGGGAGGTCATAAAAACGAGGCAACAACAGCACCCAAAGCTCCTCGGCTTCCAGCCATGCAGGCTCGTAGGAAAAAAGTTTGTTACGGACGTGAGGATGAAACTTGGATACTGACGCGCGCTGTCAACCTCAATACTTGCGTTCAGATGGACGAAGGTTTGCACAAAAACGTAATTTAATCCATCAATTATAAGAGTTCCGACCTTGACGTATAATTAACGTTAAATGTAGAATTTCGGCCAAAACTGTTTCCGATTTGACTTACGGTAAACGAAAACTGCTTGAAATAAGCCCTCGTAATTTGAAACGTTTGAAGCTCAAGACATCTGACAAATGAAAATGATCACGAAACGCTTACGATTTGAGCAAAATTTCATATACGATGGCCGTAATTCTTACTCAAAATAATAGATATTATGTCTGATTTACAAAATCATCATTGATCAGGCAATTTGTTCAATGTCCGCCGCAGGTCGCGAAAATTAAGACTGCAATTTCAATGCTCGTTGAAGAGTGATCTACTCTGAGGTGATCTACCAGATCTACTCTGAGGTGTTCTACTCTGAGGTGATCTACTCTGAGGTGATCTACTCTGAGGTGATCTACTCTGAGGTGATCTACTCTGAAGTGAGCTCAGCATGCGGGCTCAGTGAGCTCGTGAAGAAGAGAGGGTGGGGAGTGAACTGAACACTACCAACGATTAATAGAAGTTAGTGACCACTTGCCTGCTTTTAATCAAAGCAACGTTTTAATTATACTCAATCATTATTGGACATCGGAAAGAGATGTAAATCATTGCAACACAATTCATAATAAATTCAAATTGCAATCGTTTCCATTTAGTTCGTTTTCTACACGACAAAATTAAAGGCAAATAGTAACTTGATAGCGTACGGGGCAAGTGTTAACGTCGTGTCACTTCAGGGGATCAGAAAGCGATGGAGGCTCGAAAATATCTTTGTTGCTTCGCAGAATCCAGCGACACAATAAATTATGCAAGGAAATTCCCAACCTCTAAATAAAATAATTTTCGGGAGTAAGAAAATTTGCAGCCATTAAAAAATGAAAATTTTGGCCACTAAATGAAAAAAAGCACAAATCAGAAATGTTCCGCTCAGTTTATGAGTGTTTTTTTAATACACAGTAGAGTACCAGGAGGGTTCTTGGGCACGGGCGTGTGCGTATAGACAAGTTTACACGCCCTTTATAACACGTCTTGATTGAGGAAGGCTTGCAGCAACACTTCAACACACTACTAACACTTCAGCATGACACGCGGCCAGCAAGACAAGACGACGCTAACTAAACATCGAATCTCTCATCGCAAATTATTTCCAAGTGGATCAGGGGCCATACTTTCAAAACTCGCTAAGTGAACGTAAGTACTTACGCTCTATTTTCTTGTCTATGATTGGTGGATTTTGCTTGAATGGCCGTCAATTATTGGCTGATGAACTTACGATCTCTTAACTTTTTTGAAAGTATAGGCCCAGGGGTGGCGGCAAATACATACAGAGAAATGAGTGAGGCTTTGTCCGAATAGCGATGCACATTTTGCGCTGTTGTGGGTCATCCTGCATAAGTTTGGCCTGTCAAATTAACGGGTGTTATATCCGCTCAGATGTCGTGCTGTATAGGTCGAAGAATAGGCCAAGTTAGCCTGTTCCCGAAAAATTCGAAAATTTTGCTTTGAAAAAAGATATCCTGAGTTATAAGTTATAAGTAATCGAATGATATTTTTTAGTATATTAGTGTCTGTTCTCGTGGAGGTTACGGTATATTAAAGACTTCACGTCCTACATTAAAATAAGTGCATTCAATTATGGCTTAGTTGGTAGATTCTTATGCGTATTTTCTCCAAGATTGGGGCTTCTTAATTGTTCGGAAGAGTCGCTAGGTCGCTAGGTACTTGCTGCACTTGAAAACTAGATTGTGACTCACTTCGATCTTGTTATTATATACAATATGATTAATAATACAGTTATATAATTGGATAATAAAGTGTAATTAATTATTTCGTAGATATAATTATTATTATTGTATTCATATTTTAAAACGTCAGTGGCACGTATCCAGACCGTTGCGTTAAAGTGAAGCAATTCTGAACGTGTGCAACTTTTCGCGCTCATCATTTAGAACCGCAGTACCGCAATCCCACTCAAATGAGTACTTATTTCGAGCACTGCACTCAAAAAAATTAGTCAGTCTTTATCTGAATATAGATTCAGTTTTTTCAGTTTTTCCTTTTTTGTGAGTCATCTTGACCCATCTTAGCCTGGCATAAGGGTGCATCACTGCAACGTTAGCACTGCGGGTAAGTTAAATGTGTCTTTATTTGGACAACATAACCCATGTATTTCTATGAGTGCATGGAAATGACTGAAGCTTACAAATGACGTCCAGAATTCATCACGTCAGCAATAACTAGAATCAACAAGCCTTGGGAGGTCGAGCATTAATTAGAAGCTGCAGCGTCAACACCACAACAACAAAAATGCTGACTCAGGCCTGGTCAAGCTCTCGGAGTCAAGCTTCTCTGCAAGCTCATTACTCGTCCTGAGCATGTACTTCACTGCCGCAGACATGCTGGTGAGGAATGAATACCAGAGATACTGGTAACTAATGCATAGCAGAGATACTGGTAACTAATGCATACCAGAGATACTGGTAACTAATGCATAGCAGAGATACTGGTAACTATAATGCATAACAGAGATACTGGCGAGGAATGCTTATCAGAGATACTGGTAACTAATGCATACCAGAGATACTGGTAACTAATGCATACCCGAGATACTGGTAACTAGTGCATACCCGAGATACTGGTAACTAATGATTACCCGAGATACTGGCAACTAATGCATACCAGAGAAACTGGTAATTAATGCATACCCGAGATACTGGTAACTAATGCATAGCAGAGATGCTGGTAACTAATGCATACCAGAGATACTGGTAACTAATGCATAGCAGAGATACTGGTAACTAATGCATAGCAGAGATACTGGTAACTAATGCATACCCGAGATACTGGTAACTAATAAATACCCGAGATACTGGTAACTAATAAATACCCGAGATACTGGTAACTAATAAATACCCGAGATACTGGTAACTAATTCAATTCCAGGTTTCTAGGTTGCGGTAACATTGAAATAGTGAATCATGGAAGCTGCAAAACAGTAAAAAAATGCGTAATTTGCGTACGAGATTTCCCAGGCAGCAAAAGAGATAATTAAGTGTTTAATGGCAATGATGAGAGACTCACGTGTTTTCCACAGTTATGAGGCTGGAATAAATGCAGTGAGTATAGAAGAGATTCGCTTCACCTCCACCCCATTATGTTCAAAACATGTTAATTAAATACTATACGAATCCTTCAATTATACGATTGCCCAAAAACCTTGATTAAATGAGCGTCATATGGAGCCCAGAGGACGCGTCTGAATCAACAATGAGGCCGTAGGCCTAATAATAATTATTGTAATACGCACCATTCACGCGCCTGTGACAGCCATACTGCCGAGATTTTTTGCGTATGTACTGGATCGATGGCATGGGGTATGGCGGCACGATTGCGTATTGTGCGCATACAATGCGCACTACAACCCAAACATGGACGAAAAGACCAATTGCAACACCGCTAAGACTTGCTACACTTGAAGCAGCGGCAAGGGGTTAAAGTTTCATTATATTCTATGCGGCAGGAATCAGTGGTGAATATTTGAAGCTGAGACAATCCGTGATTGTTTCAACCATTAACAGGCTGGATGAAAATACGACTGTTGCATTTAATATTTCTGCAAAAATTCAAATGACTTAAAAATTGAATAAACAAACTTTTGTCAAAGGCACCAAAGGAATTGTGCAGACTTTTAATTTAGTAAATCCCTTAATTAGGAGAAAATCAAACTTGCTTTTTGCAAGAAATGAAATGTATTATTTATTTGCATTTTTCCAAATCTACAATGGTTGGCGGTCCCTGTAAATAAGACGATAGACTATCGTCTTATTTACCTTATAGACATCTTTTATATAGATAGATATAGATTATATTATATAGATAGACTTATCTTAGAAGACACTTCGACGATAACCAAAATAGATTAAAGCGTGTAACATAGCAAGCAAAATACCGATTACTGGTCCGTTTCTTACCGAATAAATCTCATAAACTTTCGTTATATTCCATATTCTATTAGAAAATAATTAAGAGAATTAGGACATGAATATTTCTCTTTTGATGGCGAGCAACGCATTATATATATTTATACTGAGAAAAATTACTGAGATTTGGTCCAAATGGCGATGCACTTTTGCTCCTATGTGGATAATCTTGGCACAATTTGGCCTCAATGGCCTGGAATAAAGACGCTTTAATTAGTTCTACACGCAGCCATTGCATCAATATATTCGGACAACCTGACCCATCGATGTTTATGAGTGATAGATCATGTATTGTTCACTTCATTGTGGTGCAGCGACGGTTGTTTGCAGGCCAGGTAACCTGACACCTTGACTGCGTGGACACCAGATACAATATTGGCAGTCCAGCCATGGTCGAAAATCAGGCGAAACATGTAAACAATCGCGGCTGATTGAGCAGCCAGAGAGTCATGTAACCAAACCGCATGGTCGCAATTATACGCACAAAAAATTCAATTTCTGCGCACATATTTCTGTTGTGAATTCAATAGTTTTATAAGCGTGCTGATGAGCACGAATGCCCGTGAATTATATGCTTGGCAAGAGCTTAAATAAAGCTTTTTGTTTTAAAAGAAGAGTAACCGCAAAGCATTTCTGGAAAGTCTTCACTGTTGATATTATGCGTAAACAGTCACGAAGAGCCATGGAATTTCCATACAATGTATGCTTACATCTTGTCATTGTATGATGCATGCACTGCACATCGCGTGTACACCATCCATCCACTCAGAACACGGCATTAGCACCGGCCAGTTGGCCTGCTATATGCAGACGATGCGCAAGATTGAATTACGCACTCAAAGCAGATTTTGATATAAAACAACCTCCAGCAATTTATAATATCTCAGCGTGTTCAAGTGAAGCCTCACAAATTAAGAACTTAACTGCGTAAACCAGACATGACCATAGACTAACCAGGTCCATCTTCGCTTAACTTACACTCGTGATATCAAGGCTAATGTAACAAGCATTGAAAACATTCAAAAGTGTTCTGGACGCTGGTCAGTACACTCAAAAAAAAATGAGTGAGAATATATAAAAATATATTGATGCATTTGTTGCGCTTGTTTGGGTCATTTTGACCATTTAACCTGAGAGAATCGGTGCACAAAGTACGTCACTATTCGGACATTATCTAATTAATATTCCGACAAATATCCTATTCGCAGGATAGAAAATATTCGACTAATAACGCACATGTAGCTTGCACTCAAACAAAAATGTGCATTTATGTACAAATTTCTATTATTTTTCGCCCTAGTATGGGTCATCCTGACTCAGCTTGGCCGGCAAAGAGCGCATCTGATATGTGCTCGTGTTGTGGGTAAAAAAGTTTGTCTTTATTAGGACAGTATGCCCCATAGATTTCAGTGAGTGTGCCTATTGTATGGGAGTCTCTCTCCATACGCAGCGCCATGCGGTCGTCTATTTACCGAACACTTCAAGTTCTTATGGAGGACGCTGCATATGGACCAGCGCCCAAAAGGGTCAACTAAAAAACTACGGAAACATTAATGAACGCAATCGTCTGTGGGAAAGGATTTGTGTTGTTGCGAGAAAAAGTGATCGGCGCTTGGCAGCACTGACAGATGGCGGGCAGAACATTTTATTTTGCTAAATTAATGTTCAATTTACATTAGTTTTTAGGCTACATTAATTAATGTACATTGATTTAGCGATTTGTTTCCCAAAGGTTCGCAATATATTGCCACGAGGTGAAGTAGCAGTCTCAGGGTTTACCAGCTACCATTAATACCACATATTGGCTGCTGATTATTTACTATTATTTGACTCATGCTTTACTCATTAATAATTGTGGAAAAGTGGAAATGAACGTTTTTCTTATTTTCGAGGTGCCGTACAGTCTTCGCGTACCAGATACCATTGATAGGTACCACATATTGGCTGCTGATTATTTACTATTATTTGACTCATGCTTTACTCATTAATAATTGTGGAAAAGTGGAAATGAACGTTTTTCTTATTTAAAATCGTGAACTAAGAAGAACACAGCTGTTAATTGCCGCAAATTGTCCAAGGCTATGAATAGGATAGCTGCGCAGGCAAGCAGTACTATCCGGAGAGAGTGAAGAGTAGAGAGGTCAGATAAGAGTGAATTAAATGAATGGAGGAAGAACCTGGGTAGAGAGTAGATGGGAGAGATGGGGTGTGAAGGGGTGAGTAGTTCTGTGAACAGAGCACCCATTCATGAGGACGATAACAGGAGTAGAGAAGAGATTAGAGTGAAGGAGGGGAGAGGAGGAGGGGCGTTGAAGAAAGCATTGTGCTATAGGACGTATCACTGAGTACATCCTTTGTGATGTTTCTCCTTTTGTATGGAAATTTTGTATACAATTGTCTTAATCTCATGTACATCTCATTACCTTGAGCTTTATCACCATAATTTGAATTGGCCAAAATAGTTTAAACTAAATTATACACAAGGAAACTGTTCACAAATATGAAATAAGTTGATTTCTATAGCAAGCAGATAAGAATTTTACAAAGAATATCTACATCACTTAATTGACACTCAGGCACGAAAAAACAGGGAAGCGCAGTTTCGTTTCAACGCCGCGATAGCGAAAACTTTCGTTGAGACGACATCACTAGAGAGTTTTAGTTGTTGTATAGACTACACAGAAATGTGTAGACTATACAAAATGTACAGAGACCACACATAAATTTATAGACTATGCAAAAATGTACAGAGACCACACAGAAATATAGAGACTACACAGAAATGTATAGAGACTACACAGAAATGAGACTTTCCTCGAGACTACACAAGCTTGAGCGGGTCACGCCTGCGAGGCGTCACGACAGTGCGGTTGTGTATAAACACAGGACATGTGTGGGTGTATCCCACACCTCCTCCTGACACAGAGTATACATACTTCTCTGTGTTTAGTGCAAAACTAACGACACGCGTGTCACTACACATCATGGCTGCGCTCTGTATTGTGTACACACTAGGACATACAAAGAAGCACATGCAAATCTTTCACACAGACCAAGCGGTATATATAATGCCAAGCCCACCGATAAACAGATGGCGAAATTTTAAGCAAGGCGTATATTCTACAAATAAAATACGTTTATTTGCACTAAAATAACCGGTAATTAAATCGTTACTAAATAAGTTACGATGTAATAATAACTCTATAACGAGTTCCCAAGAGCATTTCAGAAGCTCGTATATACCATAATATCGAAAAGTTATGCATGGAGTTAGTATAGTGGTTAGCCAGTTTTGGCGGCCACACGTGGAAGCCACTAGTTTCACCATCTACTTAGGAGCCAGTAACACTCTACACAGGGTAATTGGTAATTCATGGCAGTTAATACTGGCCACTTGTAGTGGACGTCACTTCTGCATGTGTGAGGGCATGGCTTCCGTCGCAGAAAAGAAATCGATAACAACATCGGGATGAAGGATGCTGGATGACATTCCAGTTCTATTGGCAATCGATAACAACATCGGGGTGAAAGAGGCAGATTGAGATTCTAATTAAGTTTATGACCGAGCGGATACGCAGACCTAAAAACTTTGGGCCGGTTTTTATTATAGAAAATGTGCAACTTCTGTAAACACATTATTTTTTGTCCAAATTAATAGTTAATTAAACACGGAAGTATAAATATATCATGCGTTCTTAACACATCCAAGGATATCAAGAGCTTCAATTGTTGATGTTTAATTAAAAAACCCATTAGAGTAATGAAATAAAAACAAAAAAAGCAATTGAATGTCAGCGTAGGAAGTTGCTGAAATCTGCAGCATTTATACTCTTGTGAGTAAACAAAGTTTAAGAGAGTCGGAAAATTGAAAGGACTGAATTTTTAACTGGACCGGATTGCATTTAAACGCAAACTTGAGCGATACCGAAAGTTGCGGGCGTAAACAGGATGCGACGAGCCTTACAACACACGACGACTTCTCAGCTCAGTGAGATTTGCAGGTCTTTGATGCGTCATGAAAACATACAAGATATTACCAACACAGTGACGATAAGGCATAGGCACTTGCACGTCATGAACAGTAATCAAACAGTTAATGGGAGGTAATGAATGGTGCATGTATGTAGCCGCTACACTTGAGAAAATTTACTTGCGCGCAGCACAAAAACGCTAAAAGATGTAATAGTGACAGTTAATCTGATGAGAGTAAACGGAACAAATAAATGCAGTGGCAAGTATATAGTAGGTGATACGGAGGTAATTAGAACTGCAGAATGGAATTCAAGACGGGTAATATATGAATAAGCGAACGTAATAAATTGAATCTAAAAATTTTTAACTAGATTTTCCTTTATATTTCTCGGATATTGTGCAGCTGGTCAAGTTATAAGGCTGCATCAATCTTGAGTATAAGAAGAACCATTAATATAATGGTTCTTCATATATAATAAGAATATAAGAAGACCCATTAATATAATGGTTTTTCTTCTCCATTTCTATAATTTCACATCTAAATTATAAAGGAAAAGTAGGTACTCACTCGCAGTAGGACTGGCCGCGGGAGTTGGACACACACTGTCCGTTGTTTTTGCATGGGTTGGGAGAACACTATCTGCCATGACCCACTGATTGGATCAGTCAAACCAACTCAACGAAGGATCATTTCTGGTCATATAACGTGGCACAATTTATCTAAATAGGCCTGTAGGGTTGCTTGATTCGCACCTTATATTCATTGACGAATTTCTTGCCATAATAAGCTGATAATCTGGCTTATAAATTTAGTTTTTATAATGAAGATTTCAATAAATTTTCAATCTATTATTTTTTTGGCTTGAGAAACTCGTCGAAATCGAACAGCGTTGGTGACGCAAAATATCGACGTAATGCTTCCGAAATTTGACGAACTTTCGAAACGTTTTTGCTTGTTTTTATTTAAAAAGACACGAAATTCCGCCAACTCGATATGAATTATTAAATTTGAATGAATATAGTCGTATGAATAATGAATGAATGAATTAGTATGATTGTATGAACAATGTATTTGTATGCAATAAAAACAAATCTTAAATGATTACCGATATTTCATGCTACATTGCTAACTAGGCAGCTGGTATTTACGATATAAAACGATAAGAAACACAAATTACCGAAATATGTTTCTCCAAACATGAGAGAAGAGAGAACAAAATAAGTGATTCCTGCAAGGAGAAACGACAAAAGAAAATTCGTTGCATAATTGAAGTTCGTACAATGCCAAACGAACTCTCCAACATGACTGGCAGTATAACTGGCAATTCGAGAAAGTCAGTGCCCCACATTTTAGAATACCATGCGAGTTTACAATTATTAAGCTGAGTAAGACGGGGGTCGTGAAAGTAGCGAACTGCGCGCACCTCTTGCTGAATAGTTCAGAGGCTTCACGGCCGGCGACACGGTCTGGGTATGAGGGGTGCGCACCCCTCCACGGCCGGCGACACGGTCTGGGTATGAGGGTGGATGCGTATCTCTCCACGGCCGGCGACACGGTCTGGGTATGAGGGATACGCACCCCTCCACGGCCGGCGACACGGTCTGGGTATGAGGGATGCGCACCCCTCCACGGCCGGCGACACCCGGAAGACGGCATACCGACGTACAACAGATATTTTATGCAATAAACTTCCATATTCATTTTTAATAAGCAGGCAATATACGATATCCAAGCCGAGTCGACCACAGGCCAAAATGCCTCCGTTCTACCAAGCACGTAAGAAAACAGGACAAATAGCACCAATATTAATCACACCAAGCACCAAGTCGAATTTTAGCACCAAGTCGAATTTTAGCACCAAGTCGAATCACAAAATTCAAGAGACTGAGTCCGGTAGAGCCCAAAATTCGCGCAGGGTTGAAGCGACATCGGTCGTCTAATTGACCAGCATCGGCACTACAATGAAGAATTGCAACCCAGCTCGCGATGGACGCAACAATCAAAACATTCGACAATCTCTGTGGAGACTGCAGCTCATTTGCGTCGAGCTTCCTAATTAATGAAAACTTCCAAATTATATGCGTGATGAATGAAATGAAGGGTGCTTGAGTGTAAATACTTCGACGTTTGTCTTTCATTCACCAGATCACTTAAGGCTAGCCGTTTTAGTGGTAAAATCAAACAAAACCGCGCTCGTTATCATCAGAAAAGACCAGAAATTATATTTTTTTGTCAAACCAGACAACATTTGTCCAGATAACAACGGAGGTACACTTAAAGCGGCTGAAGCAACTTATAAAACAACCACATGCAGATGTGAACATTACACAGCAGCCTAAGAAGCGCTGTTCCCACGCATGCAAAGCAATCAACAATACGAGAGATGAGGCTTAGCTTTGTGCCGCACACGGGCATGAGTCAGCTGACATCGTTACCAGCCGTGACTTGCAGCGAGTATACGGGCGAAAGTGGTGAATGTCACTACTCATCATCACGTCACAAGCTTAACTTGCTGGCCCTGCATTACGCGCTGTCGCAGTCCTTGCTATTTTAATCACAATTTTCACTAACACAATCGTATGGGAAGAAGAATTCACGAAAACAAAACAGATTTGTTATCTGCCGTTTGTGAATGTACGTCTAAAAAGTACGAAAATAAGTTTTCATTGCAGACGCAACTCAATCTGAATATAGCGCTTCTTATAACCTACAATCGAAAACTACATTTCCCTATTTCTGTAGCCCATGATATCAAACATGACAGCAAACTATCACTTGAAACTAACATAATAAAACCGCTTATATGATAATTTATCAATTGAGCTAACACAGAATTCAAAGCTCTTTTATAAATGACGTTCGAATTATTGATGGCTGACTGATGGCTAATGATATACACAGGTGGCTAACTATAATGCACCTGCGGCGTGCAGCTGTGAGCCTGAGGACCAAAAGCACCCGACGTCCCGTAATGAGCGAGGGCGCTGGTGTCCGTATAGGGCAACCGCCTCAGATTTGCGACCTCGTAAGTGCTAAAGAAGCTCGCCGATGGCCGCTACTCAAGCTGGCTTGGCATCTTCAATTTCGCCAGACACAAAGACAATTAGGAGAAGACGGCAGGCCGCTTACTGTGCCCAATCTCGGAGATGAGAGAAGAAAAGGTAAATGACCTCTCGACGTTGGGGTGTGTCAGACTTTTAATCACGGTGTTCTTGGGAAGAATATCAATAATATATCAGATGATGTGAGCTTTAAACAAAATAATTGATTCACCGCGAGCTTTCAAATCTAATAAATTTACATTTGTTTCCGCAGTTATATAACAGAGTTTGTAATTTAACACAAAGTTTCAGTTATCCACGCCTCGATCGCAAAAGTCTAAATTGAAGAAAGAACTCCAGTGCATGCGCGAAACCAGTTTCATTTTATTAGGTTTTGTTTGGACAGAACAATGAAGTCATAAGAAGCCAGAATGGATGAATTTAGGCCAAAATAATTCGTTTCTAATCAAATAGAGAAAAAAGTAAATATCTCGACATGAAAGAGGCTTTGTCGGGTACCATCTTCTAAAGTTGAAAATTTCAGGTACAACTTCCAAGTGCATAAAAGCTGCACATACCCAAAAGCGAAAATATCAATTAGAAACTTATTAAAGGCCTACTCACAAGAGTGTGAAATAGTGACTTATATTGAACTTTGCCCGTGCGTTTAAGAACCACACAGGTAGTTTTGGGCCAGACTTTGTCCAAATATCGAAGAATTTTCTGCTTTTGTCTGGGCCATCCTTACCCAATTTGGCTTCGCAACATGGCGTATCAGAGCTACATGTATAAGAAAGTGCGTCCCTATTTGGGACATATGACCATTAACATTTGTGAGTATAACAGTTGACGAAATGCTGTGGGAAAGGCTTATGGCTTAAGCGTATTTCGTTTCATTCTAGCAGCTCCTCAAGCCAACCCTCCTTGGATTTCGACGGCCCCTAATCCATCACGAAGGCCGCTGCGTTGCGCAAAATCCCATGGATTGGCTGGATAAATCCCAACCTCGCTTCAGCAATGGCGACTCTGATTGGATGGAATCGTAGAGGGAGAAAGGAGGGACGAAACTTTTATCGGAATATCCGCGTCGAAATTATAAACAAATATTTCGGACATGTACATTTTTTGTACGAATAGCGTGATATCGAGCAATGTAATGCCATCTTGGATGAATACGTTAACGTCAATATTCGTCACAATAAAATCATCAACAAGATTAGGGGATAATTTGCATATGCCAACATGCTCAGGTATCTAGTGAGGCATTAGGTGACCATGAAACAGGTAAATCACGCATTATAGAGTGGCCATATGACAGGTTAACCACGCATAAAGTGGTCATATGACAGGTTAACCACGCATTATAATGTGGCCAGATGACAGGTTATACACGCATTATAATGTGGCCAGATGACAGGTTAAACACGCATTATAAAGTGGCCATATGACAGGTAAACCACGCATTATAGAGTGGCCATATGACAGGTTAACCACGCATTATGTGACCATGGAACAGGTTAACCACACATTATAAAGTGGCCATGGAACAGGTAAGCCACGCATTATAAAGTGGCCATGTAACAGGTTAACCATGCATTACTGGCTACTGCCAACGATGATGCTTCAAAGGAGTAAAGAGGTTGGGGCGAGATGACATATAGCAGCTGCCGGATGAAACTCAGCATCCATCTCATGAAAGTAAACAAAAGGATAGGCATCACGACAACTTGGGTGACTTGAGAGTAGCTTCATGGGGTAGTGTTGTTGGTAGACAGTGAATAAAGCTCAGGAATAAAGCTCGAGTAGATATTATTTATGCTCAGGTAGATGAGTACTGTAATCGGATAAATATGATTTATGCTCAGGTAGTGTGTCAGTTTTCGGTGAATGTGATAATCCTGTTAATGGAAATATTAAGCCATGAAAACTACAGGGGAGCTTCAGCTAGGAAAAATGTAATTTATTGGAAATTTCAAATAATGATAAATTGTGCTGGTGACGAAATTCATCGAGGCGACCACAGTTGCACAACAGGTCAGCTGGACTGGTCGATGGTCAGGTTGGTGATGCCAACATTAAGATCAAGTTCCTTATTGGCGTTTCGGACGAGAAAAAAATCAAAACTATCGAATTTATGGCGACTAGAAGCAAAATTATTGCTTACTTTGCCTACAAAAGAGAAGGCATATAGCATTTCACTTTAGAATATTGAGGCTCGAATGCAACTGTAAGATCAAACACCCCAGTTCAATGAATATTTCGCCGCTCAGTCGCAAGTAGCGGCGCCAGCTCCGTACTGCGCGTTGACAACAATAACTTTACTGTGCCTGCTCTCGGACGTGCTTAATAATTAAAATATTAATAATAACTCGTAAATGTTAATAACGAGTTGTACTGCGCTTGCTCTCGGACGTGCTTAATAATTAAAATATTAAAAATAACTTGTGAATGTTAATAATGAGTTGTACTGCGTCTGCTCTCAGACGTCCCACTCAAAGGAATAAGATCCTCATTTTCCTAACAGTGATGCAATTTTTGATCTTGTATGGGTCATCCTCTGCTAGGTCCGCTCTCTGCTGAAAGCGTGTCATTATTTTTTAGAACAAATCATTCATTTTTCTACATAGTGTGGGAATTGTCCAAAAATGCAGTTATGAGGTGGCAGGAGCCAGACGTAAAATGGTACACACGGCAGGATCCCTGCAATTATGGCCAAGAATGTCTTAACGAACTCGTAGGAAGGCGTTCCGAATGGCTGCTCTTAGATGCACATCTGCTCATTACTTGCGATGCAACGCGTGAACTGACAAAAGAAAAGCAGCATAACTAGAATTGAGGATCGCATATAATTGCTGTTAAATGAAATAATGAACACTGAACTTGAGTCATCATTTATGTTTAATCTCAGGGTATCTGGAACCTAATTCCTGCAGAACTGAACTATGCGATGCCATTCCTTCAGTTCTAGGATGGTTCATTCAGCAACAGTGCATGACACGGAAGAAACAGTGCAATGCAATTCTAATGATTTGATATTAAAAATCCGGAAAGAAAATTGTTAATAAGAAAAATAATCTGGTCTTCAATCAAACTATAGCATATATGAAGAACTTCTGCATAACTAAAACAATATTCTATAAGAGAGGAGAACAATGCGTGCAATTTTATTGGAGTTCACTGCATGCAAATGGCAGGCAATTCCGGCGAAAAGAAATGCAAGTAAATGACCTGCAATTCTATACTGCCACGATACAAATTAGTGCTATCACAAAAGTCATTCCGAGCATAACAAGCCATCTTATATGCCATGGTTACCCCCGACATCTTCACAGTTGTGTCCAAGACGAGGAATTCTAGAACTTGCAGAGCCAGCGTAGCCTAAATTCCTGGCCCATGTGCATCTTAGGAAAAAGAATCTTGCGATGAATGGCCAGCATTGAACACGACCGACTGAAGATGGTGTCATGCAGTAGCAATCGCGAGAATATTTTATTGAGGCACTAGTGAATGTAAAGAACAATTCTGTATGCTGCTAGTTTCATATGTAAGAAGGTATATTAATCAGGCACCTACTATGCATATGTCAGGGAATAAAATCATATGAATGAGGGTGATAAAATAATCTTATTCCATAAGTGTGCAGTGACATGAGCCTGACAAATGGTGATCGGTTCATCAGACACTTGGTGTTGGTTTAACTGAGAGAGAGCGAAGACATCGAAGGATATTAGTGATGCCGACAACACGCAAATCACAACACGATGACTGGCCAAACACTTCTATGTACACTTTCTTCATCAAAAATTCAACAATGGAACTAGCAAAAACCGAAGCTGGCATTACCAAATCCACAAAATCACGACGCATCTTCCATCGCAAAACATCACACACATTTCAAACTTAGCGTAAACAAAAAAAACTTAGAGCATAACATAAGATGGAAATCACACAAGCTGATGCAATAAAGAGAATGCAAATCTTATCGTTAGTTGAAGACGGTAGCCTCACAAAGAAGGAGCCTGACGAAGGCTGGACAAATGAGCTCGTACACAACACGACGCGGCCATGAAAGCCGCGGCGTCTCTGCGCTGTCGGCAGCAGCGCGGGCAATTAATCCCTCAGGAGGTAGCATTGCTGCATACATCTCATGTAAACACACAGTGAATATTGAATTTTTTTAATTGCTGACGAGGTGCAGTTTGTAGAAATTTTTCATATAGCCCTTGCGTGGCGGGTTGAAAATTTTTGCTCAACCTTCTTCAGTTGCACTGAATAATTATTGTTTAATGGTTTAACCTGGCAATAAAAAATAACACAATTTGGTAATTAAACGTTCATGAAATAATTAAAAACAGTTGCATGCCTAAAAACCTTTATTTATTCATTCAAAAGTAATAAGCTTCCGTAATAGTAGAAGTCAGTCATCCCTCAGTTGCTCAAGGGTACTTGAATCAATCATGCCTCTTCAAAAGCATCGTTTCAAGACCCATAACATCCAAGATTACTTTTTACCGGCGAATTTTAAACTTGCCGAGTACAAAACCTACTACTCTCGAAAATTTAACAACATTCTCGTCTTTGTACCTCCCGTTCTGACGATCGGCGGCGGCAGTCATAGTCTCGACTATCAGAACTAATCTGAATATTTCATGAATCTCGACTACCAGAACTACTAATTTGAATATTTCATGAATTTAGACTATCAGAATTTCAACCTTTCTCCATGAATCAGAACTTCAACCTTCCCCGAAAAGAGCAAGCATCCATCTTTATTGCGCACGGATTTGCTCATAGTTCAAAGCTTTCGAAATTTTCAACCCAGCCTTACTGCGTTCAACCTTCATTCACACGAAAAGTCTAAGCAGCCATCACTAGCGTATCTTGCCCCGCTGCGGACTGCCTGATTAACGACCCACACTGCCAGACAATTAGACTTCGAGATGGGGTTCCGCGGGCTATCACTCGCAGGACTGATAGAGATCTTCTCATGAGATCTTCCTATGACGGCTCTGTGATCAACAGCGCGGGGGGCAAGCTTCGTGTGCGCGTGCTTTGTGCCACGTTAAACTTGCAATGTACAGGGGTTTGGTGTGCGTGGTTTGTACGGTGCTTCTACCACGTAAAACTTGTGCGCTGTGCAGGGGTTTGGTGTGCGTGGTTTGTAGGGTGCTTCTGCTACGTAAACTTGTGCGCGGTGCAGGGGTTTGGTGTGCGTGGTTAGTGCCACGTTAAACTTGTGCGTGGTGCAGGGGTTTGGTGTGCGTGGTTTGTACGGTGCTTCTGCTACGTAAACTTGTGCGCGGGGCAGAGGTCTGCTGCGCGTGGTTTATACAACGTAAATTTTTCGTTACATTCAGAGTTCGGGTGAGCGTGGTTTGGCGTTGTGATGTGCGTTGGCAGGGCTGACATGCCAAATTTAGTGTACCAAAGTATCATTTCAAGTGCACACGCATGGTATTGATGAAGAAACACCAATTTAAATGATGAGAATTATCCATGTTTAGTACTTGTGTGGGAATGTCAGGTTCTTTTCCATAGCATGCAGTGCAGGGACCGTATAGTGCCGGTCACTCCTATATAACCGGTGTGACAACGGCAGAACAAGCTGGAAGTTGGGGGAAAAAGGTGGATTAGAAAGATATTGCACGGCGCTGGCGGTTGAGGGAAGGGATGTGGCGTGGAAGAAACAAGGGTAGAAATCGTGAAGCGAGGAATGCTTGGATGGAAGAAAAACATGGAGAACGATCATTACCTTTATTCAGTTACTTGTTTGAAAAGAATATTACGTAGTAGGGGGGGGGTTTACTTGTTTTTACTTAATATTAAGAATATTAAGTAAAAGGAGGAAATGAAGTCATAAGAGTTATAATTTTGTTAATGAAAATCTAGAACAAATGAATGAAAGATATTTTACGATGGATAATAATAATCGAAAATAGAGGGAAAGGCTGCTGGAATGGAAGAGTAGACTGGTAGAATGGCTTAGGTAAAGGGAAAGGCAGCTGGAAGGGAAGAGTGGGCGGGTGGAGTGGCTTAGTAGAGGGAGATGCTGCTGGGATGCAAGACTCCTGAGAGAGAAAGGCCGTCACAGCGCAGACCTCTTCACAAAAACCGCCAGACTGCATGCTGACGCGCAGCAACATCCCGTACGTGTCACGTCATCACTACGTTCCACAGCATCACATCGTACATTATTTATCTACTACGTTTAGTTATTGCTACTTGACGTACATTATTCATCTGCTACATTTAGTTATTGCTATTTGACGTACATTATTCATCTGCTACATTTAGTTATTGCTATTTGACGTACATTATTTATCTGCTACATTTAGTTATTGATACTTGACGTACGTTATTTAACGGCTACGTTTAGTTATTGCTACTTGACGTACGTTATTCATCTGCTACACATAGTCATTGTTACTTATCTGATACATTTAGTCATCGCTATTATACGTATCTAGTAGTGAAAACTGTCATACGTTATGAGATTGGCATTGACCATATGTCAATGCCAAAAATTTTGCGTCCGTAAAATATTTTTCAAACTATTATTTGCCTACAAAGAAACTCGGTCGAATGATTTCCCTCAATAATATGCAAATAATAGCTCCACGGTCTCAAATTTTGATGGATTACCTGAACGCTTGCAGAGCGGAACAAGATCCTTCAATACTGAACACACGCGCCGGATGTGAACCCCCTCTACCCCCCTCCTCTTCCCCTCAGCCATGGATAAACGCACAATTTCATAAGAACCCCTCACCCCTCAGATTAAACAACCCCCTTTTGTCCTACCCCTCTCCTCTCTTCCCTTCCATGACAATGTGACTCGTGCTCGTGCTGGGAGTGACGG
>NW_025939252.1:0-1777 GCF_000764305.2 Hyalella azteca | reverse complement strand
CACTCCATTTAAATATTTTTTTTATCAGTGTATGAAGGCAGGAAAATGGTACCTACTTTGCTTAGTACAAAATTTTGAACTTCAAAACTGGCAAAAAGTCTATGGTTCTGACCAAGGACTACTACACACATTGTAATACTATTGTATGAAACAATTATGGGCATATCATTTGTTGATGCCACTAAAACACCAGCATTTTCATAGTGTAGGCGATCGCCTCTGCTAGCAGAGGCTGGACATAGGCTATGCATGTCCTGTGTGTAGTAGTCCTTGCATTAAATATTAAAATCACCATCATCATCATTTTATTTAAAGATATGAGCACTACAGCCACCACAGCCGCTGTGGTCCAACGGTGGCACTTGGGCCCACAATTGTGGCTTCCTCCTCGAACGGATGTCAGCTCAACTATGCAATGCGATCTCACTCATGAAAATAAGGCATCAATGTCATATTTTCATGTCGCATAAATTCATCTTTAGTAATATAAAATTATTTGAAAACTTAACTCGAGTGTTTGAGAGAGATTTTTTACTGCACTTCTTGACGTTCACATTCATTCCGTTAAATTCAGGCCATATTCATGCGCCTCATGCGCTCAATTCATGCCAGGTTCATACGCTTAATTCATGCCAAATTCAAGCGCCTCATGCGCTCAATTCATGCGCTCAATTTGGGAGGTAATGAACGGTGAATGATAATAGCCGCTCTAACGCTTGAGAAAATTTACTTGCGCGCAGCACAAAAACGCTAAAAGATGTAACAGTGACAGACAGTTAATCTGAAGAGAGTAAACGGAACAACTAAATGCAGCGGAAAGTATAGGTGATACTTAGGTAATTAGAGCATAAAACTGCAGGGTTGAATTCAAGACGGGCAATATATGAATAAGCGCACGTAATGAATTGAATCTAAAAATTTAAAACTAGATATTCTTTCTATATTTATTTGATATTGTGGAGCTGCATGGTCAAGTTACAAGGTTGGATCAATCTTGAATATAAGAAGAACCATTTATAAAATTTGCGTATAGATTGAATCTGAACATTTTTAACTAGATTTTCCTCTTACATTTATCTGATATTGTGCAGCTGGTCAAGTTATATGGCTGGACCAATCTTGAAGAACCATTTTTAAAATTTCCCCCTACATTATAAAGGAAAAGTAGGTACTCACTCGCAGTATGACTGGCCGCGGGAGTTGGACACACACTGTCCGTTGTTTTTGCATGGGTTGGGAGAACACGATCGGAATCCTGCAGAAAAAAACATTAATTATTTATTTAAAAAAATAAAATTAAATGATATGTATATTACAAAGAAAAATTGAGCGATAAAGAAATACTATAACGAAATAAATTGAAAATTTGATTTAGTAATACAAGAATTGAAATGAGATCTTTATTACAAAGAAAAATTAAGCAATACTAAGAAATAATATAACGGAAGAAATTGAGAATTTTATTTATTAATACAAGAAAATACATTGGATGTATAAGGATATTTAGATCCGTGGCGTAAAAGATAACAAAAGCGACTAAATGTTTCTCATCAGAAATGAATTGAGCTTCGCTAGAGTAACTCATGCAGGTGCAAGAACCTAATAATTAGAGAAACGAATAATTACCTACATAATGAAAGATTGCGATTAGTGCAATGCGAAAATAACTTAAGTGGACAGCAATAATAATATGGATACGAGACAGGGAGAAATGTAGAGGGGGAAGCTGCGCCGATCTATTACACTGCGGATATTTTGAGTCACACACTTACACACA
>NW_025939251.1:0-1125 GCF_000764305.2 Hyalella azteca | reverse complement strand
GAAGAAAGAGCTTTGCGAGAGGTTTGATAGGGAGATGGAAAAGAGATAACAGGGACTATGGGGCAATGATGGAGGCTGATTAATAGGAAGGAAATTATAGAACAGAGAAGATAGAGCATAGCAGTAAGCTGACCACGTGCTATAGGATGCACTCCATACTAAATGACCGTTGCAGGCGCACGTGAAGTCGTGAACCAAGATGAGACACACGTTGTGCTTTTCAAGTACTGCTCGTGTAAAACGGTTACATCAATTAGGGAATAAGTGAAGTCCCATGGGAAAATGAAGGCGTTTACTTTTTTCAACCACCCTAACTGACGGATAATACTTTGAATTCTCTAGTCCTCTTGCAAAAAATACATTTATCGACCTGTGTGATAAATCCGATGAGATTTAATTACCAAGCCAATATTGAAAAACCAAAAAATTGCTTAAAAATACCTCATTTGTCATTTTCTTTGGTTGATGAAGAATTTAGAAGATGTGTTTGTTTAGAACTGCGGACGTTCATCAAATTATCCCTGAGTGCTGCTTTTCACATAATTGTAAGCATTTTTAATACTTTATGGCACTCAAATCATATCTGAATCCGAGTATAAAATGTACGAAACAAAATTTGCATCTCTGTAGATACTGAAGAGATTTATCTCTTTTATGTCTTCAACATGATATTGCTAAAGCCATGTTTAGTAATCACGTACGTAGTTTCTAACGCTTAAGCCTTCAGAAGCCCTGAAGAAACCTTTCAAGTCATAACCCTCATAACCCATAACTTTCAACTTAAATTATATATAAATTATTGAGTATAGCAACCTGAGGATGTTTGTACGCAACAGAGAACATTTAAAGTTGTCGTACGTGGCGGCAGCCATCAGTGCAAGTCATTTTGCGCTCACTAGCACTAGTATTCTTTTTGGGTAGACTTGTGTGACAATATTGCTCCGGTTACGCATGTCGCGGTATAGAGGGTTAAGGAATGCCTGAAAGTCAAGGAAGTGCCACCTGTAAATCCCACGCTTATCATCATTATATTTCGCGATTCGACACGATCTACAATAAATAATGACAATAATTGTGAAATTCTGGCTAAGCATTCAAATTAATAAATCGTAAATTTTAAACGTG
>NW_025939250.1:0-284 GCF_000764305.2 Hyalella azteca | reverse complement strand
TGCGTCTTCTCCGAGACCTGCGCCCAACGGGTGAGTGGCGCTGCGTCTTCTCCGAGACCTGCGCCCAACGGGTGAGTAGCGCTGCGTCTTCTCCGAGACCTGTACCCAACGGGTGAGTAACGCACCGTCTTATTGGAGACCTGCACCCAACGGTTGAGTTTCTTTTCCGCTGCTTCGCACTGCCTGTGGGACTTTTGTAGTTTGAAGACTTATCTGCTCAAGTGCAAACAGTTGCGCTTTTACCACAACTTTTTCAACTTAATCTAAATAATAACAATGACATT
>NW_025939249.1:0-517 GCF_000764305.2 Hyalella azteca | reverse complement strand
GGGGGAGGTGGCGGGGGGCAGTCTCGCCCCCCTCGAGGCTGACACTCTCTGCCATGCTGCTGACACTGACGACAGACTGCACGTCTTCACCGTCAGCAGCAACAAGAAGTGAGTCAGCATTAGAATCAATTAATTAATTATAATTGAATAAGAGTAATTAATAAATTAATTATTATATAGGTATAATTAATTAAGTATCATTTAATAATAATAATTATTAATTGGAATATTGTCTTGGCTGTGAGCTGCAAGCGTTCGCCTCCTGACGACGTCACAACAATAATTTGCTGATCAAAATAATAATAATAAATAACAATACATAGAAAAATAATGATAATAAAAGCAATAATAAACAATAACCTGAAGAAGGGATACTAACCTCAAAACTTCATACAATGGTTGCTATCATTCTATCTTGGCTATTCCTTGAAGGTCTCACTACAAGTTATATTCATATTTATTATCAAAACTATTTATATTTATCATCAAAATTAATATTTATTATTAAAATTTATAT
>NW_025939248.1:0-675 GCF_000764305.2 Hyalella azteca | reverse complement strand
CTCGATTGAATTTCCGACCAGTGTTGTACAGCTGGATTGAATTTCCGACCAGTGTTGTACAGCTCGATTGAATTTCCGACCCATGTGCTACAGCCCGATTGATTTTCCAACCAGTGTTGTACAGCTCTATTGAATTTCAAACGAGCCTGTGATTGCTCTTCAAATAAGACGCATGACGATATTTGCCGTGAAGAATGAGAGAAGTTTTGTTCACCACCAATTTATATCATTAGTTTACGTACCAAATGAAATCAACATTTATTATGTGAAGACCTAACCTAATTTAAAGGTAAGTTAAATTGAATTAAAAGATTGGGAAAACTGAAGATATTTTATGCAATTAAGGCTGGTCAAAGGCCAAATCGAATGCCTATTTAGATCGATTTGCATCAAAACTTCGTTGAGATTGATGTTATCTTCGGACATATCAATCCCTATACTGATAGAAAACAGTATATAATTGAAAAAATTACGTTACTTCTCATTATAATCGATATAGCAAAACTATCATTCTTCAAAAAATGAATCAGTTTACTTAGTCAGTAATGGTTTATATAGCGTATTGATCTTAGGCAATTTAAAGAAGAGATATTTTACCCTCAGTTTTGAGGCTGCCCTCGCGTGTTGATCTTAGGCCATTTGAAGAAGGGATATTTTACCCTCAGTTTGAGGCTG
>NW_025939247.1:0-3287 GCF_000764305.2 Hyalella azteca | reverse complement strand
CAATTGTGGTTTCAACTGGAATTGAGGTGTCGGCAGGAGTAAATTCCTTTATTTTCATTATTGCATGCACTTGTTCGAGTGTTTTGGTGGTGACCAGCAAGGATCCATTGCGAAGGTGTTCTATTTTTTCAACTGGTTCACAGATCATATCTGTAGCCCTTGCAATGCAGAACGGATTTATCTTTGACAGGTTGGTTATTCCATCCTTGGCAGTTATCAAGATTTGCCGGATGTTCTGTCCTGCATTTTCTAGATGTTCAGGGCAGTTCAGATTCACTCTTGCTGATGTTGGTGCAACTGCAGCATTCTGCTTCATGCTAGACACATTATCTTGAGTTAGATGGTTTTTCTGTGTTATTTGGTTGGGTCCGAGGGGGCTGGTGCTGGTAGGGGTTGGCCTGATATTGATTTTAGCATCTCCTCTTAGCGTTGTATCTTGTTTCTCTTGTTGATGCATTATTTCATTTGCACTGTCTGATATGACTCCACTTATTATTGAGTCAGCATCGTTTTCTTCCATGGGATGTGTGTTTGTTACTAGTCCTGGGGACTCTCTGTCAGTGTCAGCATGCTTACTTGTTGCAGTCAGGCGAAGACCTGATCCTGATGCGGCACTTTTCTTTGTGTTGGGGGTGGCAGCAGGAGAAGCTATTCTTCGTTTTCATGATTGGCTGAGTTGATTCTTGCTCGTTGATGGTAGTAGGGGCGTGGGCGTTTTTCTGTTGCTTCCACGCCTACCAATATTGTTGGATTCTTTGGGTCTCGTTTCTGTGGAAAGGCTGTCATTTTCATGACGACCCTCCATTTAGGAGGTATTCTCCCTTGTCTTCTTGGTGGCAGTTTAGATTCACTACTCAAGGGAATGAGACAAAAGTTTGCGGTTGGTTAAAGTTAACGAACATACACCGATTGAAAGCCGGCAGATTTGGTCTCAGCGAAATTAGCACCACCTTTCACTGTGAACTCTCGATTGAAACTGTCAACCAAAATGTTTTATTCTAGTTAGAATAGAATATAGATAGCCTACAACATGAGCCTCTAATGGTTCATGAATCTTTAAAATTGGCTCATAGGAAGCCTAGAAATGATAGTTTTTCCAAAAAAAAGTGACAGAAGCTGGTACATTTTTGGGGTAAAATTAAAAAAAAGGAAAAAATTCATAGCTTTTAAACTTTTCGACCTACTCCACTCATACTTATATATATTTTTAACTTTTTTTCTCTTTTCAGTGGTGTAATTATAGTGAAATCATTAAAGTTGATTAAAATTGTGCAAAATTACAAACCATCCTGTAAGCTTAGAGATACAGAAGAAATGCTACATGGCTGCTGATATGAAGCTTGCAGTGGACAAGGTCATTGTCAATGCTCAATGGCATGTCCATGGATACAGGCATACAGTAATATCACATTAATAATATGGTCATTAATAAATATGGTAATATCATACCAATAAAGGAAAAACAAGAAAAAATCACAGAAAATGTCATCTATTTTACATCTACATCATTAATAGATGAGTACACTCTGCATGCTTCAAATGTTTGTTGCAAGATCTTTGGCGATGCTTCAGTAGCATAATTTACGCCTTCTGAAGATCTTGCGACACATTTAGATTGAAATTCTTCCGACCATTTTCAAGATGAGTCGCCGGGTGATTTTTAATGAAAAGCCATTACGCTGAGTAATTAAATTCAAAGGAGGTAATTCATCTGGCGGGAATATCGCAGTTTGGGAAATGGCGGGAAAGCTCTAGTCATGGCCCTAAAGGTAGGTATGTGTACAATTACTTTTCATTCTATGATGCCCGGTGCACAATTCTATATGTAGCATTCTATGTACAATTTTGTGATGACCGATGATGCACTAATTTTTTGATAAGTAAATTTTTTTGCCACGTGAGGTAAATGTAATCAAAATTCTTTTTTCTTAATCAATTTTTTTGTTAGCTAGAGCCTTTGCTAACTGAAGTTCTACTGTAAATGCATTTTTAAGGGTGTCCCTAATTACCCCGGGGGGTGTCCCTTTTTACCCCGTCGCGCAGATCGGCAACAGGCCATGGGCCTATTTCTTCAACGCCGACAATTCTATTCTATTCTATTCTAACACCTTTATCGCCTTAAAAGCACCATTTAAACACGGGCGTAAATGAATATACTCATGAAATATTCAATTTACAACTTGAAAATATGCGAACGAATGAAAATAGAATGACTGTCTTCACCCCAGCTTCACAATATCAGCAATACTTAGTTAATCCAAATTTTATCACATTTTATCATACTATCTTACTGGCTAGGGGTTGTCGATTGATTAAGATCACCAACATTGGGGCAGAGAGAGAGAGAGAGTAGGCGGCTCGAAACCCGCAACTACTAGCTAAAAAGCTGATGGAAATTGGCAAGATGGTGGCGGTGGATAGTAATCAGCGACACGCCAAAATTGCCCAAGCAAAGGTGATACCACATAACCACAATATTATATATTCAGCCCATCTCCATCAACCATATTTTAAAGAAAATAATCACCATTACGAGTGAGAGATGATTAGACTGGAAGCTTCATGAGGACGGCACTGACAACAGTTGAAGGCGAGCCGAGAAATTTATGTAATAATAGTAAAAAACTGAAAAATTGTAACAGATAACAGTGACAGAAAAATACATTACAAACAGCCGATAATGTAAATTGTATTTATAATATTTAATATAATGGAGCGGTTTCAGCGTTTATTAGGCCGTAGANCCGATCTTGGTACTCTGAATTGTAACTACTGGGCCACCTTGCCTTCATACTAATTCATTCTCAGCCAGTAAAGTGATTCTTTACAATTGAATTTCAATAGCCCTTTTTATAACATTTATATTTCATATCCCCTGTCGAAGTCGCTGACGTCACTCGCAGCGGGACCGGCAAACTGCGAACACTTCTATTCTAAACTCTTGTTATTTCCAGTCCCAAAGATTGCTATAAGATACAGCTGACTATTCACAACGGTGCTCCAAAAGCCAAACTTGACACAAACTCATCCGTCACCCATAACAACACACACGCGCGCGAGCGTTGACCAAGCGTATATAAGCGGCAGAACATCCGCCCTCGTGCCCATTAGCACGACAGAGGGCGGCAGCAAGACGACTAACTCTGCACCCGCGTTTCTTTCAGTGACTTACTTATTACCTCCTGCAGGTGCTAGGGCTCTAGCGTTGTGATCTCGTGCAGGTGTTGAGTACCGCTGGTGTTAAGGAGTCCATCGTTGTGACCTCCTGCAGTTGTTTATCAGGTTAG
>NW_025939246.1:0-1426 GCF_000764305.2 Hyalella azteca | reverse complement strand
CACTACCTGCACTTGACCACCTGCACTGTACTGCACTGCCTACTCTCCACTACCTGCACTGCACCGCTTGTACTACATTGCACTGCCAGCACTGTTCTGCCTAAACTGTACCACCTGCACTGCGTAACCTTCATTCCTTGCGCTGCATTGCATCGCCTGTAATATAACGAGCGGCACTACATCCAAGGGATCTAAGAGAGGGGGAGTTCACCCTTGAGACCTTCAAGAGACAACTAGACGAGTTCCTGGGCACAATCCCAGATCGACTTCCCCTGCAACACTACCAGTGGCGAGAAGCAAGCAACTGCATCGTGCATCAGGTGGCCCAAATGAGGGCGGATGAACGATAATCAGAGGCGGCGATCCATCGTGGCCTGGGACTGCCATGTCCCAAACAAATACTAAGGATACTAAGGACACTGCATCGTCAGGGATGCCGGCACTGCATCGCTAGCATATCCCGCACTGCATCGTCAACATTGCACTGCCTGCAATGCATTACCTGCACTACATCGCTAACATTCCCCGCACTGCATCGTCAACATTGCACTGCTTGCGATGCATTACCTGCACTACATCGCTAACATTCGCCGCACTGCATCGTCAACATTGCACTGCTTGCAATGCATTACCGGCACTACATCGCTACCATTCCCCGCACTGCATCGTCAACATTGCACTGCCTGTACTGCATTATCTGCACTGCATCGCGTGAGTGACACTTCAGTGCCTGGAATGCAATACAAATGGACGTGTTCTAGGGCACAGACCGCCTCCGACTCTGACCGATTCACTGCATAACTGCGGTTATATTTCAATCACTGAGAGGAAGGGACCGAGGCTTCAATCCTCGAGGGAAGGATCCCTTTCCGTGCTGGGACCGAGGCTATCTAACGTCTTGTGAAAGGGTTTAAGAGAAGGGGAGTCTCCCCTTGAGACAATCAAGAGGCGAATGCACGTGCTCTTGGGCACAATTCCGGATCGTCTGCCTCTAGCTACCGGCGACAAGAAGCAAGCAACAGCAACGTGCATCAGCTGGTCCAACTTAGGGCAGATGCCCTCAGTTACGATTCACTGTCTAATGCATGGGGTCTTTGCGGTAAGGAGTCACTGCCTACCGGAGTCTAGATACTATGGCATCGCTCCGTCAGTTAGTCGTACTTCACAAGGCTATATTATTGGACAGATCAATATGGACTCCACGCGCAGTCGAATGATAAGCTCGGTGCTAATGAGCGCTCACGCTTCAGTTGAAAGAAAAACTTCATATCCGAGACTTCACCATCTTGCGATCAAAGGGAGAGTATAATTAATGTTATGTCAATCGAAGAGATAACATAGTTAAAGAAATGTCAATCGAAGGGATAACATAGTTAAATAAATGTCAATCGAAGGGATAACATAGTTAAAGAAATGTCAATCGAAG
>NW_025939245.1:0-648 GCF_000764305.2 Hyalella azteca | reverse complement strand
TATTCTACTAAAGAACTGGTAATGAACAGTAGATATACCTTCATTTAGAGCAAAATTTAAAGTTTAGCAGCACATGAGAACGAAAGTTCATCCACCGTATCGAAATTAAAACTAAATTTCAATTAATTATTTTTAATAGACAGATGTATATATAATAAATTTGATCTTAAACAGCAGCAAACGTGACATGCGACTGGCGACTGATGCGCTATTTTCGGCATATTAATTAAATTAGGTTATAAATACTGAATACCAAGCTTTTCAAATCTTCACAATAACATTCATGAAAATTAAATTTTAATACCGTGCAACACCCAAAAGTTATTGCGGATACGGGCTTGTCAATTCAAAAACAACTGACAAACTTGATATACATTAACGTATTGTGTATTGCAAGTTGCATGTGTAGTTAATACTGCAAAATTATGTTGTAATTTTTTTCTGGGTTGAAGTAAAGTTTTAATTTTTATTAAGCCAACAAGCTCGAAAAGAAAGTAGCACTCTAAATCATTAGGAAGGATGACGCGTGCAGATGAATTTCTCTGAGAGTTCTTCCTATTCCAACATCGACTTCGATAATGTCGATCATTTGTTGTGGGGAAAATTCTTATCCATTTTCTTCCCTGAAGCGACGAGAAACTCTGTGTT
>NW_025939244.1:0-1832 GCF_000764305.2 Hyalella azteca | reverse complement strand
ATATGAAAATCGAAATCTCGATTGGCTCACAAATAGTGACAGTCCTAACGCCATCTACAACTTCGGCCGAACTCAGACTTTTCTATTAAGGGGAGCGTCTGGACGTATCGGACAAATTTACGGCCGGACCCGCGGCCGGTCTCGCGGCCGCCAGACTAAAAAAATAGAAAAAACCTAGCCAATCAACGAAAACCTCGCAGGTTAGGTCCAGTTAGGAACAGGTTCTATTAAAATACAAAATACATAGAAAAACCCATAAAAACACTAAGAAAACCTTTGCGTCTGGCCACTTTTTTTCTCGGCTATTTACAGATGGATCACTTGGAAACTTGGTACACCATTGTAAAACCGAAAAATAGACAGCTTTTATTCATGACCATTTCTCGAAAAAAATGAAAGAAAACGCGAAATTCTTAGAAAACAACAAAAAAGGGGTACTGTAGAAATCTATCTCCTCCTGGGATTTTCAAGCTACAACATTGAGACGCATATCCTTCGATGCGTAAAGACCATATCTATCGATTTATGGTAGCGTTTTTCGAAATTCGAATTTTTGTGTATGGGGGAGCTTTTTTTGCAAAATGTTCGAATTTTTTTCGATTTTCCCCTATTTCCCCTCCCTTATTTTTAAAATATTTTCAAAACAATAACAAAAGTGAAAACTACCATAAATCGATAGATATTTTAATTGCTAATCGAATGGTATATGTCTCATCGCTGTAGCTTTAAAACTGTAGGAGGAGATAGGTTTGCAATGACAATAAGTTAATTGTTCAGTAAAGCCCGACAAAGTCCCGGGCGCCTCGAAATAAGCGTTCGAGGTGGCAAGAATGCAAGACCAGGCGATACTGGAGCTCAATTCTTGTCAAGGATGGTGTGAAAGACGACACTCAAACCCTCCCGTACAACTGCAGGCGGGTAACTGAAGCACATCGTATGTGGACTAGCTATTTAAGTATGCTACCAGGAATTTCCGCCAACTCAAATGTGAAAGAACTCCACCACCCCCCACCTTTTCATGATCTGTCATGATCGCATAAATCAACGTACAGAGCTGGTTTTGGTACTGTTGGATAGGGCAGAATATCAGCTTTAAAATGAGACTAAAAACCGGAAAAGCCAATATTCAAAAATTTTGGCAAAACGCTCCCCTTAAACTTCACTGAAGAGGACGGGGAGGTGCAGAGGACATAACTACTTTTATATATAAGAAAAGAGTATAGAGAGAATTCATGCTAGCGAATCACTTAATTCCGGTAGCTCTCACAGCTCACTTCTGCCGAGAGCGCAGCCGTGCACCACCAATTTTGCGTACCAATGAGCCCAGAACCGAAAGCCTTGGAGCTCTCCGGACATCCACGAATCAGCCGTGAACCACTCGTCTTTGTCCTCCTCTGGCCTTGCATAAAACCTGCCGTGCACCACCAGACAACGGATCGAATATGACCTCCGGGCATCGTTAAATTACGCAATTTTATGTTCACCGCATCTGAGGTTAGGTTTCCGATAGCATAGTTCGGTATCAAAATTCATCGTCCTTCGACGAGTGGCCGTTTCTTCCGAGGGCTGGTTCGACCCACAGCCTAGATACGGACGGCTTGAAGTGTTGAAGGCTACGTACCGGAAGGCAGGAATCATGATGGTCCATTACATCAGAGCAGTGGTGGTCTTCGGCAGGCGACCCCTTCTGCCCACTATCAGAGCTCACGCTCATGCCAGCCGCTGCTCCGGCAGGATCGTGGTAAGTTGACTAACTTAGAAATATTGCCTTTCGGATTGCCCTTGTATCCAGTTGTGCTCAATGTAGTGTAGCCGTAATAGATGGAATCTGG
>NW_025939243.1:0-564 GCF_000764305.2 Hyalella azteca | reverse complement strand
AGCAACTGTAGAAACGTGTATAATTATTATAGGATAAGCAGGCAAATACTTTGTCTTTGTGAACTTTATGTGATGTGAGGAGCTGTCGAGCGTTCAAGTAACTTAAAAATTTTAAATTTTTCTCAAAACTTTCCGAGACAGAGTTATTTAGTTGATCTAGTGTTTTTATGTTAGACCTTCTGTCAGATGTTAAGCATTAATTCACAACTTGTTTTCTAAATTGGATAAATTTTGCAGGGGTGCAGCCGTGAACAACAAATTTAACTCCTTAATAAGACATGAAGCCAACGCTCAAACTCAGCATGCAAGAATTTTACACAACCTTAGAGATAAAAGCCGCATTCTACGCTGGGACATCGTAATCCGCACCAGTAAAACACTGCTTAAAGGTTATAGCGCCGTAGGTCTTTAGCCAAAACCTCATCATGTTCGCTCATAAGCAGGCAGTTCTGCATCCGGCCTCACCTACTATAATAATAATAATAATAATAATAATAGCGGTTTCAGCGTTTATTAGGCCGTAGGCCTGTCGCCGATTCTTAACATCGCAGAACATTCACAGCA
>NW_025939242.1:0-389 GCF_000764305.2 Hyalella azteca | reverse complement strand
TGCGCCGCCCCTCCACAGCAGGTGCCATCGTCATCACGCAATTTCCAGTATAGCTTTTGGTAGAAAATATCTACACACTACTGCGCATTGGCAACATTTTCATGACTGCATTTGGCAGACAATCTCTACAGACTTCTGCGCATCAGGGACTCAATTTATTGAGTTAGAAAGAATAAAATCTGTACATAAAACACTGTCGCTAATTCGTTATTTATAAAGGCAAATAGCGACCGACAGACTTCTGGCAGCACCAAATTACGGGAGATTACTTGCTTGTAATACGATTTGAGTAAAAAAATATACACGATGAATGGTTTCATAAATATTCGCGCTCTTTTGCCGGATCATGATAAGAGTTGAAATGTTCAATTTCTTGGGTGCCGTAGAGC
>NW_025939241.1:0-9288 GCF_000764305.2 Hyalella azteca | reverse complement strand
TGATCCGTTGTAGTTCCGTTGAGAAGATGACTGTTATAAACGACCGTATAATGCACGCATACGTTGCGGCAGAATTTCCAGCGGCCGTACCGTGTCCGTAGCCGCTCATCCCCGCTGCCCGCGGTCGTTCTTGCTCCATAGCCGTCGTGTATCGCTGATCTATAGATGTCTCACGGTCAGTCTGGCCGTAGATTTCTTGTAGGTTTACTGCGGTTGAGGGTTCGTATCGTTTCTTCTGATGGGAACTGTGACCGTACTGATGAATCTTCTGGTGACGGGCGTTATAATCCTGGTACAACTCGCGGCCCTCTCGCATGGTTTCACGGCTGAGTCGCAGCCGTAGTGTTGATGATGATTTTCTTGAGGTGCTCACCGGACTCGTAGCTGCCTCGATAAGTCTAGGTTTCTCGTGACCGGCAATGTTTGAAAACGGCGAAACCGCCGGCCTCACGGCTGCGACCGTTACAAAGTCAGCTGACTGCAGACTGTGCTCGTGACCGTGACTTTAGTAGAACGGACTTTGGCGCCAATATTAAGGTCCTTATATAGGCAGCCGTCGCGCACCATTTAAGCCTATCCCTCGAAGTGACGCCGCGACAGTTTTGAAATCCGCAAGTGTCAGCAGTTTGATGCCCTCGCCATTCCAAACTATAAACAACCCTCGGTCTCACGATCTCGAGAACAATAGCACCTTAAACAAGCTTTACACAGTTCAAACCAAATTCCTGTAACCTTCTCAACGTTCTCTCTAAGTCTCTAGCTTCCAATAACTTTCTTAACTGAAGTTATTAATTCACCCTCAACTACGTTTTATACAGTATAATATAATTTTAAGTCAGAATTACCGACGCTCTAATCAGGCGGGTAAGGAAGTTGTCGGATACTCTTATGTTAAAGTTTCTGTGGATGTCTCCTGTTTACCACCTATGGTTATGGTTTCAAGTTTGGCAATTCGTGTGCCTTTCCTCCTGTTTAAGTGCATTAGATAAACACCGTCATACATACTCCTGATAGTCTTACTCTGGGCAATTCTAGATTTTTGGTGGACGTTCAACCCATTTATTGAACTCGATTATTCTAGGTGGACGTGGGCATCGGATTCCATTTCTATCTCTTATGGTTAGTATGAAATATAAGTAATCCTCTGAGAGTTGTCGCTGAATCGAAGGACTTCGGTGGGGAAAAAGTGAAAATAAGATGCTACATACTCATCGGTGATGGAAGGACTTGGGGTTGTAGAGGAAATAATCGTTTCATTTTAGGTGGATTCGAAAACTCCTGAATGTTGTGGTGATCGTTGCCTATGAACTGATGAGCGAGCCTCAACGGTCTACTTGAATCTGTGCGAATTGAAACTGGGAACTTCATGTGACGGCAGCCGATATAGTTGGGGCCAAAGTTCTGATTTCTATCAGCTGGAAGGACGGTGTAGAAACTAGAAGCTTCCCAGAAATCTCAAATTTTGCATTGGTCTCGTGCTAGAATTTTAGTTAGGTTAAATTTTGTTTGTAGTCAGTATTGCATTGGCATAATGTTAGATTTTTATGGTTAGGTTTTAGTCGTTCTCAAATAAAACTCTCTGGCCTAGTTTTTGCCACTTATCTAGTGTCTTACTTTCTCACTATCACGTTGGGATAGCCCATATATGTCGGTAGCTCTACCACCACAGTACCACGCCAGTGTGGTATTTATGGGTGTTGCACCATGCCAGTATGGTAGTTGTACGTGTTGTACCGCGCCAGTATGGGAGTTATGTTGCTAAGTTTTTGCGTTTTTTTAAATTTTGCGGAGATTCGTGTAGACACGGATTGACGCGCTCGGATTTCGTACTTAGAAGTTTGTCTCGCTACACTAATAGTGGATTCAGCATTAATACAACGAGCCTCTGTATTTGTTTCAATTATCTGAGATGCCAGAGTATTCGTTACCAATAAATCTTTTTTCTAAAACTTATAGTTGCGTTTTGGTTCCTAACCTATTCATTTTGTGCTCTGTCCTAATTAAAGTCACTGTCGTCGACGGTCGCAATAGTGCCGCCACAAGGCAGAAAACAAGCCGGCATGTCCAAGTCACCGCAACTTTCACAAATGCCTACGCACAAGGTCGCATTAGTGCCGCCCCAAGGCAGTAAACCGGCCGGCATGCCCAAGCTATCGCAACATTTGCGCCTGCCTGAGAGAAAACGGCCAAGGAAATTGCTGTGCCCGGCCAAATCGTCTATAAACTGCGTGCATGCGGCTTGAAATCTTCAACCTGGGCATATCAACCTGGGGCAGGACTATCAAAACTAGCTGAAATATACGTAGCGGCCGATTTCTCAACTCGGCTTGGTGGGTTTAGCTTGAAAAACCGTTAGTTGCTAGCTGACGGAGGCACCAACTAATTCTGATAGTACAGCTCCTGTTGGCGACTATATTTGATTGCTCTGAACGGCAATAGTCTCGATGAGTATTTCGAACTGAGTATAAGTTCCCCAGTCATGACTTGCTTTTGGCTATTACACCTGCCAGTTATCGGGCTCCCCCCTCCATCTTCCCCTCTCCATCCCCTTCTTATCCCCACGCTATCTGTTTAGTCTCCTGCTGCTGCGGCCTCACTCTTATCTGATAATTGGGAAAAACTGTCATTTGTGCAACATACCAATAAAACGTATTTCATAATAGTTTTCTGTGCTCGTATTTTGAATTTGTGAACAATCAAGTACTTTTTCAAAGTTTTTGTTCATCATGACGATTTCCAAAGTTTTCATTATATCACATATTATGATAATAAATGATAAATTGAATATATATGAACGATTTTTCTGAAAATTCCAATTGAATATCTTGAGCACAGAAATACCTGATACCGAGACAAGTTAAAAAGTATTATCTAGTAATACGATTACCACCATTACCCCAAGTATGGTCGAAATTTGTACCCATTTATTTGGAGCATTCTTAGAGAAATTTTCCATATTGCGTGTTATCTGCGTTCTTATCTTGAGTACCTAATGATAGGACAACTGATAAGGGGTGCCTTTTCATCTCAAGCTCTGAAGCGCCTCTGAAGCCACTCTGAAGCCAACCGCTCGATCACTTTCTACCGCTCTGTTGCATGCGGAGAGCAAACGAAAATTTTAATTCAGTTGTTTTGAAGCCTTTCGTTACAAAATTGAATGGATAAATCCAAATTTAACTTCAATATCAACAAAGTGTGAGGAATACTATTCAATTATACCCTCATCATTAAACTAAATGTAATTTTTACAACAGTTTCGACATGTTGTTCGAATTCTGTTCGAATGAAAGGAAAATATCAAAATTTTCGTACCTTTAGGGTCCGAATTGAGTCATCCCGTGGAGTCCATTGATAAATTTGATTCTCAGTGGGTGGATGGAAACAAATCATTACGTTTCTTCGGCCCTTGAAACGTGAGTATTTATGCTAAGGTAACATAACAAAGTCAACTTCGATGATAATTGTCTTTTTTTGAACAGCAATGAAGACGTTGGTAGGAAGACGTGGTTAAAAAACGTTGGTAGGGAGAGACTTTTATCAAATTCTATACAACCGAGCCAAATAATTCCGAAGTGTATGGAGCCAGTATCTGATTCGCAGTCATTCAATAGTACAAAAATTTTATTTAGGTACCGTACTTTTGTTATAATGAATATTGCGAGTCTTTAATTAACACGTTGACTACGATTGCTTCATCTTGTACTATTATTTCATTTTTTGTACTGTTTTTAAACAGGGTTGCCAGACGGTCATTTTTCCGCACAAATTCCGTGATTTAGTTTTTCTCAGTTGCGTTGGCCGGCTAAAATTTATGATAGGGGTACTTCCTAATTAAATTTTAAATACTGCAAAAAGGAAAGAAATGGAATTTTTATAGCGGAACTTACAAATAAACTAGTATATATTGAGTTATCGGTCTTTTTTTGGCCTTTTTTGTTCTCGGATTTGGCCAATTTTAGGCAACCTGAATTATGTACCACTACGTCCTGGTGAAATACATTTCGTGGTACGCATGTGTACCACTTCGGAGTCAACGTGTTAAAGATACCACCTTTAAGTGCAGCCCCGCCCACAAACGATACCGCAGAATATTTTCGCAACTTGCCGGGCTCAAACCCTCGACATGATCTCTGCTCCAACCTCGGAGTGCTTGGCCTCTCAACATCATGTATATACCGATGCTGCCCACGCTTTCGAAAGCCCTTAGACCTATTTTGAAAAATATTGTGGTCTAATGTGGTTTTCTCAAAAAGCATCCTCCCTCAGTGGGATGAAACAGCCTCCTACTTCTCTGTGTTTAAAGACAGTCCTGATATTATGAGTTGAAACATGTCAGACTTTCAGGGGTTGAAACCTCATCCTACCTCGAAGGGCTGAAACACCTTTCTACTTCTATTTGTTGAAATACCGTCCTGATATTGTGAGTTGAAACAGCATCTTACTTTCATGGGTTGAAACAGTGTTGTACCTCAGTAGTTTGAGGCTGCGTCATACTTCTGTAGGTTGAAACATTGAAACAGCCATATACTCTTATCGGTTGAAACAGCAACCTACCTCAGTAGGTTGAGGCTGTGTCCTACTGTAGGTTGAAACAGAATCCTACCTCTGTGGGTTGGCAGCATGCAATTGGTTCAGTTGCCCTATTTGCCGTAAGGGGTCAACCTCCATCAATGTGTCAACCTCCATCAATGTCCCTAACCTGACTTTAGACAACAGGCGACAGCGGCTTGGGGTCGTTAGGTGAGGTTATATTTGTTTTTTTTTTTGTTTGTAGCCCTTTGGTGTCCAACCTTAGTTTAGTGTCCAACCTTAAGATTCCCCACAGGTATCAAGAACCCAGAGTTCGTCCTTCACCAACCCAAGGCCATGCTAGAAGAAACACTTTCGACGACCATGCTGATGCATCGCCCTCGACGGCTACCAAACCCCGCCCACCAGCGACATCGAGAAATAAATTGAGCTTTCCAAGGCTCGAACCCACGGTTAGTTCCTCTCTTCTCGGTGCCGCTACCAATGCGTAGCAGTAACGTTCTCCAAATGAAACCAACAAATATTATTAATTGATTTCACTCCAAATGTGGAGTGAAACCCAAATGCAGGCCTCAATTCTTGTCATCTTCCTCTGTTTACCCTAAAACCGTACTATCAAGAATAGTAAAGAGTTCGTAACTCTGTCGGCAAATCATTGGCGGCTTTTCAAGCTAAACGAAACAATCGCAGACGAAAAATCAGCCGCTACGTGTACTTAGGCTGCTACGTGTACTTAGGCTGCTACGTGTACTTAGGCTGCTACGTGTACTTAGGCTGATACGTTTACTTAGGGCGCTACGTGTACCTAGGCCGCTACGTGTACGTGGGCCGCCACATGTACTCAGGCTGCTACGTGTTCTAGGCCGCTACGTGTACTTAGGCCGCTACGTTTACTTAGGGCGCTACGTGTACTTTGGCCGCTACGTGTATTTAGGCCGCTACGCGTATTTAGGCTGCTACGTGTACGTAGGCCGCTACGTGTACTTAGGCCGCTATATACGTGTACTTGGGCCGCCACATGTACTCAGGCTGCTACGTGTACTAGGCCGCTACTGAATCGTACGTTGCAAAGGTTGGTAAGAAGTTTCTCATCAGAGGCCTTAAATTGGGCGAATTTGACGCCCAGTAGTACCTCTTCTCGGAATCGTACGTTGCATAGGTTGGTAAGAAGTTTCTTATCAGAGACCTCAAGTCGGGCGAATTTTACGCCAAGTAGTACTTCTCGGAATTGCACGTTGTAGTGGTTGGAAAGAAGTTCTTCATCAGAGACATTAGGTCGGGCGAATTTTACGCCCAGTATTACCTCTTCTCGGAATCGTACGTTGCATAGGTTGGTAAGAAGTTTCTTATCAGAGACCTTAAGTCGGCGAATTTGACGCCAAATAGTACCACTTCTCAGAATCGCACAGGGCAGTGGTTGGTAAGAAGTTTTTCATCAGTGGCCTTATCTTGGGCGAATTTGACACCCAGTAATACCTCTTCTCGGAATCGTACGTTGCAATGGTTGGTAAGAAGTTTCTCATCAGAAGCCTCAAGTCGGGTGAATTTGACGTCCAGCAGTTATTTTCAAAATCGCACCTTGCAATTGCTGTTATGAAGTTTCTCATACTCGCTTAAGGTCAGGCAATTTCGACAGGCACCAGATTCAGTTCAAAATTGCCTGACAGTTTTTTTCACCAGATTCTGTTGAGTGTGCCATGAGAAACGGCTATCATCCATGGGATGACCCTTGTCATGAGAAAACTGCTCAAGTAAGTGCGCGACTACGTATTTCTCGAGAACACTGGATACGTTAATTAACAGAGATACCCCAACACATTCCCCACCCGACACCCCAACGGACACTTGAATAGATATCAATTGGTGTACTTCCCAATGATATGCTCAGACACAGTCGGAGTTCTCTGTCGCCGTTCTTGGATGCACATATACATGTATAGACGGTCGAAAAGACGGTCATCGTCCCACCCGTGAAAATGTTTTCTCTGGAAAAATGAAAATAAGCGATGCTCTTCTAACAGATTTAAAACTACCCTGCACTTACCTGAGTGGACACTTTTCATTGTTGGCTGGAAGGTACTTCCTAACTTTCCCACTTGTAGTTAACCATCTACCGCCTGACGTGAGTAATCCGAGCAATATTGTCAAAAGGTGACAAGCCTACTTCCCAAAAAGGATACGTTCTAGTGAACGCAAAATGACTTGCAATGATGGTTGCCGCCACGTATGACCACTTCATAATATTTTCTGTTACGTACTAACGTCCTCAGGTTGTTACACTAAATAGTTTACTTATAATTTAAGTTGAAAGTTATGTTCCCGGATAGTGACATACGGCGGTAGAGGGTTAAACTGAGGCACTGTGAACTGAGGTTAAACTGATAATTTTTGACTTGTATCTACGCAGGAGTTCATCTTCTTGGCCAATATAACTAAATCGGCAGTCGATTTAGCTGTGGCGCTTTTTTAAGACCTCCTCGAAAGACGAGGTCAACGTGTGTGTTGTATAGGTTTCTGCAGTTTCGCGTCCAGGATGACCGCCCGCTTCCATACACTTAAAGAAATAAGTGAAATTTATCCCAATAATGATACATTTTTACCCTTGTGTGAATCATTCTGACTCAGTTAGACGCGGCAAAAGGGCCTATCAGTGATACGTGCTGAAAGTGTGACACTATTTGGACTATAATACCCATTGATGTTATGAGTGTCGGAAGTTCTTAAATGACCACTCGTTCCGTCTGTTCCGCGGCGACAGGCTCGTCTGTCGAATTCCTAACTAAGGATAACTGGATATTTAAAGGTTAGGAAATTTATAAGCAAGGAGGATATTTATATTGGGATATTAAAAAGCAAGGATATTGTATTAGTGTGTAGATTTTCATTATAATAAGTTTAGCGTTGCCTGATCGATTCATCTAAGATATCCCACACTACGATAGTGATTTCTGTATTAAAAGCAAGTTAAGTTAGACCCTCAAAGTGAATAGAATTTTACGGAAGGAAAACTGCTGCCAGAGGTCGTCATCCGTAGTCAGAGAAATAAGGGAGACTTTGTCCGATTAGGGAAGCTCGTTTTGCTCCTAAGTGGGTTACCCTGACCCATTTTTGCCCGGTAAAAGAGCGTATCAGTGCTGCCTCCACTATCTGCTCGTGATGTGTATAGATCAGAAAGTGTGTCACTAATTGGACAAATGATCCATTCGTCTTTCTGAGTTTAAAATACCAGCAAAATATATAAAAATCTATTTATTATTAATTCATTTTTCAATAACCTAACAGGAATAATTTGCGTTATTATTGAATAAATATTCAGAATAATTAATTCAAATAGAATAGAATAATAAAGTTATTCTATTATTCACCAGAAGAGAATCGATAAAATTAAAAAAAAATCTTATTTGTCCTGTAGTGTTTGTTAAGTTTGAGGTCGAATTGGCCGCCGAAAAATCGCCGACGATTATTAGCAACAAATGAATTCAAATGAAATTATTTGAGATTTTAAAATGCTATTATATTGAAAAATAAGATTTTTTGCTCGTCCGATGATACAAAAAAATTTTTAATGGCATTTTTGCTGCATAAATTTTTCGCACATATTTTTCCACGCACGTGTACATGCCACACAGGTGCGTTCGTACATACAAAATGTCGGAATATTCATATACACAGACCTGAATGATTTTTTATGTGTGGNCCTCTTCTCGGAATCGTACGTTGCAATGGTTGGTAAGAAGTTTCTCATCAGAAGCCTCAAGTCGGGTGAATTTGACGTCCAGCAGTTATTTTCAAAATCGCACCTTGCAATTGCTGTTATGAAGTTTCTCATACTCGCTTAAGGTCAGGCAATTTCGACAGGCACCAGATTCAGTTCAAAATTGCCTGACAGTTTTTTTCACCAGATTCTGTTGAGTGTGCCATGAGAAACGGCTATCATCCATGGGATGACCCTTGTCATGAGAAAACTGCTCAAGTAAGTGCGCGACTACGTATTTCTCGAGAACACTGGATACGTTAATTAACAGAGATACCCCAACACATTCCCCACCCGACACCCCAACGGACACTTGAATAGACATCAATTAGTGTATTTCCCAATTATATGCTGACACTGTCCGAGTTCTTTGTCGCCGTTGTGGGATGCACATTGACGGTCGAAAAGACGGTCATCGTCCCACCCGTGAACATACTTTTTTAATGTAAAAAACGATGTTCTTTAACAGGTTCAAAAGTACCCTGCACCTACCTGAGTAGACACCCTTTTCCTGTTGGTTGGAAGGCACTTCTTAACTTTTCCATTTATAGTTAAACTGAAGTACTGTGAGCTGGGTTAAACTGAGAAATTTAGGGTAATATATACGCAGGCCAATTTCCTAAATATCGCAGTCGATTTAGCTTTGGCGCTTCTTTTAAGAGCTCAAAAGTCGAGGTTAACGTGTGTGTTGTATCGGTTTCTGCAGCTTTCGCGTCCCGGCTGACCGGCTGCTTCCATACAATTTGAGAAATGAGTGAGATTTTTCCAGATAGTGATACATTTTATTCCCTTGTGTGAATCATTCTGACTCATTTTGACCCAGCAAAAGGGGGGATCAGTGCTACGTGCTGAAAGTGTGACACTATATGGACTATAATACCCATTGATGTTATGAGTGTCGGAAGTTCGTAAATGACCACTCGTTCCGTCTGTTCCGCGGCGACAGGCTCGTCTGTCGAATTCCTAACTAAGGATAACTGGATATTTAAAGGTTAGGAAATTTA
>NW_025939240.1:0-13529 GCF_000764305.2 Hyalella azteca | reverse complement strand
TTGAACAGGCTACTCAGGCCACTGGATTACGGCAAGTCAAAAAGCATAGAAATTAAAGCGGGTGAAACCGTCGGCCAGGGATGTTATCGCATGGAATGATAGTGGAGTGGATAAACGGGGGAAAAAATAATAAACGGGATGTTCTACAAAATAGGTTAGCTAGACTGGTACTTGGGGCCTCCTGATGGACTGCAGTGTAGGTTTTGAGAGGAGATATGGGATGGAGCACGTTTAGAGAGAGCAGAGTGAAAGCAGCATGTTTATTATCATGTTTCATCCAAGACTGTGAACATTAAACACAGGCACTGCATTCACTTTGGACAGAAGAACTAAATTCTGTTATAAATAGCATAGATAAAATAAATTGTGAATCAGCGTGTTTCGGCCTGACTTCTTCCCAGTTTCTGCACTCTACAAGTATCTAAAAGTGTATTAGTTTTTAATTGCCCCTATTCGTACCATTGATCCAGTAATATTTTGTCGTACTCATGTTCGCGCCATTTGTCGAACTCCTGCTCGCGGTGAGTGTCAGTCTAGCAGTCATCATGATACGTCATAATAATAACAGTTGATAATATCAAACGAAAGCTTTCTCTAATTAGTGATCAGAATCCTGTCCTCCACAAAAATTGAAGATTTTGAGTGCAAGGTTGCTAAATGGTACTCATGAAGACTTTGCAATAGTAGCGATGTGATTATTATTCTCGACCCGAGAAGTGGTTATGCTACGACCTGGCTTAACTTTAGAATGCTCATGCGGTGGCTGTGGTCATGGCAACATCCCTTTCATGTGGTCATGGCAACATCATGCTTAACTTTTGAATGCTCATGCGGTGGCTGTGGTCATGGCAACATACCTTTATAGGATGCTATGCCCTTTGGCAGGCTTATCGATGAGAAAAATTAAGTAGTGAAGTGTGAATTTGGGCTGTGCAGAAAAGAAAAAAACATAAATGCTCTATCTTTATTTATTTTTATTTATTATTTTGTGGACCATTGAGCCTCAACGGAAGCTCCGATTACAGTAGAGAGCGAGTGACACCGACTCATCTTGAAGGACTTGCGAGGAGGCAGAGTGTACGTCTCGCACGTCGTTTGTGATACTTTCAGTTGGTTCTTCTCGTCAGCCACAAATTCATCGGAGTATGGATCACACACTTTCCATTTGTACTTTATTGAAGTAAAAACAGCAATCGCTTTAGAGTTTGTACACATAACAGATACTGTAGATTAGAGGGAGACGTCCGCCGAGGATTGGAGCTTATAGTCAACAACCCTTGTACATAAAACAACTAATTCCTGGTAAGCTCCGGTCTGCTAGTTACTTCCGTAATGTCGGTATCCCCGCTATTTTTTCATAACAATAAATTCCTTGGGTTGTTCTACCCCACATTAAGAAAAACTCGATTATTTCATGCAGGTAAAATTATAATTGGTAGCACCATATTGTCGAAGTAATTGCTGAATATGCTTCTCTGGCTCTCTCATGTTATTACAAATGAATAATATTCGCAATATGACGAACAGATGCTCATAAGTAACTGATTTTCATGCAAGTATGAATGATTTCTTTATTCATTTGTTTCATTGCGACACGCTCTGCTTCATTAATATTGTGATAAAAACGTTGACTTCATTAAGAATAAATATTCGGCAGTAATTTGTATATGAGGTATTGTAAAAATCGAATTGGAAAATTATTGCAGTTACGGTACATTATTCAAAGAAGCAAAATTCAATACAATTTTTACTCAATTTGATTTCGGTTTTTTAACTTGTGCTTATCTAGCTCTTGCATTTCAAGATGGCTGGTCAGAGAGGAAAAAGATTAATTGAGAAGGCTTCCAGTCCTGTTAAACCGAATGCGAAGATCAAATCGCAAAATGAGCGAGAGGAAATTTGTAAATTTTGCAAGCTGGTTTCGATTAACGTCAATGATGCTACAGTGGTCTCTTATACACATCTAGATGTGTATAAGAGACAGNCAATCGTCAGCTATGGAAAGATCGGGTTCCAAAGGCCGGATCCCTTGTGAATCAAGTCACGAAAAGTTCAAGAATCGGCAACAGGCCATGGGCCTATTTCTTCAGCGCCGACACTTCTATTCTATTCTATTCTATTCTAAATTCTTTGTGCGATGCTTATAAACTTGCAGGGATCGATATATGTTGCATATGTATCATTTTCAGACATATGAATGTGAACGAATCGTTTAACTTTATATTCGTCAGTCTTTTAATAACATTTTTTTGAAATATTGTATAGTATATATAAAGTTTTTCAACTCGCACAACGCCTACACTTGGTTGAAATTATTAAATAATCTCTAACATGGCGCCAGCATGTATAACATGTAATACTCACATGGTTCAACATTGAGTTGTACAATAGTAATACAAACTGAGTTGTACCATAGTAAATAGTTGTACCTTAGTAATACAAACATAGTAGTAATTAGTTAATTGGAACACCACTTAAACTTGAATCTAGCAATGTTCATTTAAGTGTTTCGTGAGATGATTTGAATTTAGCATTTTCAATTTCATAATTTATATCGTATGCGTTGGAGACTGCGTAAAGCGTAGTGCCTTATAGGTTCTCCACAAGCATCAGTTATGAAGGTGGCAAGACTTGGGTCGAGGGACCTGAATTGTTCAGGAGAGACTGGCGGCCGTGATCTGCCGTCATGATAATGGTTCTCACTTATTTCTTGCAACATTAAAAATTATTTATATCACTTATTTTTATGATGCATTTTTTATGAAAAAAACATTAATGTAATTTTGATTGCTCCGTTTATAACAGTTATGGTCATTCTGTCGTACCATAAAAACAAAAGTCACATTGCATTGAAGCACAAATCAAACCTATTATATAATACTGTGCACTTACAAAAATTTAGAGATTGTTAGCTTTCAGTCCCCATTTGCGTCAGGATCACCAGAAATGTCTCATATGGACCAGCGAGACTTACTTCTGGATTTTCGGGTTAAAAAAGATAATAAGTTTGCTTGGAAAGGTCCCACTGTGGAATTTTTTGTGCGAAAATAATGTTTTTGGCGTATACCTGATGGTACGATGGGGCATTCCACAGGTGGTATGAAAACATTGTCAGGATATACACCAGTTTTATAAGTTAATTTTTGTTCACACACAAGGTTTACTCATGCAATTTACAGCTTCAAGCGAGAAGCTGTCAACGGATTGCAGCTTTAGCCCCCCTCCCCCAGCCACAACGACTTACCCTTAAATTCAAACAGTACACTCAGTCAATGTGCAAATTGTTAGCGCTGTAAAAAACACTGTACTATAGAGGGCTAGGTTAATTATTAAGGATCAATAATGTGCATTATCTTGATGTATATACGGTGTATAGGAAAATGATGCGTTTTAATTAGGAAGTAAAAGTTGTAAGATTGTTTTAGAAAGAATCGTATAGCTTTGCTGTCTGGTGTCGTACGAACCGATTCATTCGGTTTTTAGAGAGCGGAAAGTAAGGATCCCTCTATTCGGCCTGTATGTGTCTTGTTCCAGATTGTCTCCGTGTACTTTGTAACCTTGCCCAATTTTATATCTGTGTTGTGGAGTTAGATTTCAAGTATATATTGACCAGAAAAGACTTTTATTCATGACAACAGTTCTTGCGAACCTGGTGGTCCACAATAATACAACTAATAACACTTATGACCGGCTAGTATGTATGAGTTTGTAGGTGGAAAGCACCTCGCACCTTGTGGTATGCCACGACTGGACAGAAGCTCCTCTCCATTCCATTTATGGCATCAGGCTCTAAATGTATTGGAACAGAGACAGGATCAATGATGCTTCCTCGACTGAATGATTAGTAAGGATTGAACTGATTGAATTACCACGTTCAATGCCCATTTGCTGTTATTGCATTAGAACTTTGAGTCACACTGTCAACAGAATTAGATCTAAGTGTACGGGTCACTGTAGAATCTGAGTGATATTTTGATAAAACATAAGCAACACCATGTTATTTCGCTAGATCTATTTCATTTTTAAAACAAAAATAACTAAATTACATCTTGCATGGTATGAACGTAAAGCGTATACCAGTGCATCAGTACAGTGTAGGCGAGCATGACCAACTAATTGTTTCATAATACGAACACATTTCAATGCAGTCGATGTCGACTAAGCACAAAAACAGTCAAAACATCCCCTTGCAAAACGTTCCAAGAAGAACATTCAAGGGTTATTATTTATATATAATTTAACATCCGAGATTAAGTGCGTTTTTGATCTTTACTTTTTCTTCTATTCTAAATGAAGTTTACGTTCAGTTATTATTCATGCATTGCAGAGACATGCCTTCCCAGGTTTCAACAATAGTGGGAGAAAATAATTTCGTTTCTCCAAGCACATTCTGATGCGGCATACAGAAATCAAATCTTCAGAGAATGTGTCATCCTTATGAATTATAAATTCAATTAATTGAACGTGCAAAAAATGTGTGATTTATTATCTTACATTATATGCAATATTGAAAATAAACAATTATTATGGGAAACTAACTTAATCTGACGTTGCCCGAGCTCTGTTGGTGGTACATTTTTTGTTATTTTCTTCTAAATTGCCTTTCGTATATTTTGTTACGCGTTCACTTCAACATTGTAAAGGCTTGATATGACTAATTCACATGAATAAGGTATATGAATAACGCACAAGTTGTCGCTCGTTATTTCAACAGATGATGGCTGCTGGATGCGGATTGATTGACAACAATAAAATATTTACCAATCAAATTTCAGTATCTATATAAAGTGCAGTATCTCGGAAGATGTTGATTAAAATCCTGAATAAGCTATGATTTAAATAGAAAATTTACAGTTATGCTGAAAAATTCATTTCAGAATTTCCTGTAATCGGAATAATATGTTTCATGCAACAATCTAATAATTTTTGCAAATAAAGAGTTCTCATTTCATACTGGTCATGGAGAAAACCTTAATGGGTATGAATATAGGAATATAAGTAGTTATAATTAATAAAATTTTGGAGGCTAAAAGCCCGGTAGAGGATGGAAGTACGATGCAGTGCTGTGAGCTGTACGCCCGCATAATTATTATTTTGTCACCGATATTGCGCATTCATTTATTGGACAATACGTGATCTTGGCCCCTTATTAAGCGCAAGTCATTTGCGTTTTTCGGAAAAGTCAAACGAGGTCATGAGAAACAAACGCATTTCATGCTTTATAAGTCATTTCAAGGAATGTCATCTCCCTGCACCACCTAACTCCATGCCTCCATGTCCGTCAGTGTCGTGTGGCGGCCACTGAACCCCCGGCACAGCATCCCTCCCCGCCCAGCACATCCCATGGCCAGCAGCCCCCTCCATGCTCCCCCCGCATTCCCCCCCTTACTAACTTGATATAGATATGTCATCTTCATAAATCGTCCCCCAGCAGCTCTTGATACGGCTGGAATAAAACGAGAAAATACAGGCCTTGCTAACGCAAGGCATGTATTTTTTTTTTCTATTAAGGCCTGTATTATTCAAATAGAATAGATAATACATGAAAATGGGCTAGATAATTCGTGAAAATAGAATGGATAATTCCTGAAAATAGAATAGATAATTCGTGAAAATGGAATGGATAATTTATGAAAATAGAATAGATAATTCGTGAAAATAGAATAGGAAATTCCTGAAAATAAGAATCGATAATTCTATTCTTGCACAAGAGAGTGAAGTTTGCCCAATAATTATATGCATTGAGCCTATGCTGCTAACTCCAGTCTATTCTGTGAGGTCTTGATCAATTCTCGAATTCAGTAGAGGTGATTTCTTAAAAAATAGTTTTATTACCCATCATATATAATGGATTTTTTATAACTGCAGAAGTTGAGAGAGGCGACTATTTTTTATAACTTTTTCATGATGAAACATTAGTGATAATGCAGTAAAAAAATGTAGCAAGGATATTGATGTGATTGTTATTTAGAATTATTTACGCATTGATAAAATTGCCATATTGATCGTAGAGCGGAAATGCGTCAACTGTTAGTAGATCATTCAATATAATCTCTTAGACATATTTGGTGCTCAATGGGAATGGATATTGAAACGTTGCTAATGTTTCCTCCTGAGCTAATAGCAAGATGATATAACTTAAGGAGCTTAATCCCTCCTCCACCTGTCTCTAAAATCATTTATTTTATCTAAACGCTATCTGGTCCAGGATGCAGGGAATGGAATATCTCAATTATATTTTTATCATGTCATAGAATTTCAAACAATATGCGTAATGAGGCTACTACTTAGCACGCATTTGTGACACCGTCGTACGAAAAACTAATGAACTACCCATCAAATATTTTGAATATCATAAAACGCAATAAGTCTAGAAATGTTTTACATATCATATTGTTCACCATGTATATGATTGGAAAAATTTATATTACATTTTAATCTCAATTAAAATTCCATTTGACAGATACTAAAAATCAAATTTCTTTAATAATATTTATGTACAATTTCTTAGTTGAATAATAATACAGCAAATTTTGCAGCCGAATGGGCGATAAATAAGACAGAAGCGATCCGTTATGCCTTAATTATTTCTAATATATGCAAAAAGCAGTATCAGAACGGTGATGATGCTTTGTGACCTTCCGGCCCCAGTGACCCACAAGTCCCTATTTCTGTCACATAGCTTTGATAATATTATGCACAGAAGATATTGCAGCAGTGAGTTGCGTGTTCGAGACCCGCAACAAGCTGTGAAAATTCTATGATGTCCAGACTCGGCGACAGGCCTAATAGCCTATTCCCCAACGCTGTGGTCCAGACTCGGCGACAGGCCTAATAGCCTATTCCCCAACGCTGCCACCGCTATCATTAGCCCCGACAGGATGCAGAAACAAGATGAAGGTTCTAGGCTTATCATTACTGGGATTGAAATGTTACGGTAATAAGATATGATATATTGTTTATTCTTCATTTAAATTTCCTGTATTCAATAGTCCATACTGTCGTATTTTTTATTTACTTCAAGTCAGGAGTGAAAACAATGCGAACAGAGGTGGGCAGTAGCGCGCTACATGTAGCGGCCGCTACTAGCGGCCGCTACATTTTCAGTAGCGGTAGCGGCGTTACATTTACGGCAATGTAGTGGTAGCGGTAGCGCCCGCTACATATTTAAGTAGCGATACGAGGTTTTGCCGCTACAGCGCTACCGCTACATTTATAGATAATGCCTTTAGATTTTACTTAAAGGGGGGTATACCGTCCAGAAAAACTTCCACATTTACCAACGGATCTCTCTGAAATTTCACACATATATGTAAAACCAAAATACAAGAACATTTTGTTCGTATGATTTTTTCGGAAAAATTAATAGCAAACGTGAAATTCATAGAAAACGGACAAAAAGGGGTACTGCAGAAATTTATCTTTTCCTAGGGGTTTCAAGCTACAACATTGAGACGCATATCATTCGATGCGTAAAGACCATACCTATCGAGTTATCGAGCCCTTTTTTGATTTTTGCCTTAATTTTTTACACGCATTTTTCCGTTTTCTTCTCATTTTTTTCTCACTTTCTTTAAATTTTCCCCCCTCCCCCCATTTTGAATCCAAACTATGCACAAATCTAAAAAAATACCTCAGTACTCGCTGCAGTGAGTGACAGAGAGCGCATTTTCTCGTCGACGAAAACGTGAAGTCACGGACGGACAGACAGACGGACATGGCGAGCACAATGGTGCATTTTTTCTAAATGAGAAAATGCGCTAAAAAAGGGCTTCGTTGCTCGATCGGTATGGTCTTTACGAATCGAATGGTATATGTCTCATCGCTGTAGCTTCAAAACTCTAGGAGGAGATAGTTTTGCCGTGACAATAAGTGTGAATGTTCAGGAGAGCGCGAAAAAGTCCCGCGCACATCGCCATAGGCACTCAATGTAGCAAGGATACAAAACTAAACTTTATAGGAGATAAATTCCAGTCAATGATGGTGGGAGCGACTGCATGCACACCTCCTCATACGACGCCAGGCGGGTAACTAAGGTGCACCTCAAGCCGACACTCTATTTAAAGTGCTCGCAGTGAATGTCCTATTCTATTTGTTAAAGAACTCCCCCACCCACGTCCTTTTCATGATCTGTCGTGAACGCTTAAATCAACGTACAGAGATGTTAATGGTACCATTGGATAGGGCAGAATGTCAGCTTTAAGATGAGACTAAACACCGGAAAAGCCAAATCCGAAAACCTTAGGGTAGACGCCCCCCTTAAGTTGTTACCAGTTACCACTTACAGGTATTTTTTCATGTTTAAGTTTGCTTACAGTTATTTTTACAGTTATTTTTATGTTTCACCTTCCCTACATGGATGTCTACTTCAATCTACCAATCTCAAAAATAATTTTGAGATTGGTAGATTAAAGTAGACATCCATGTAGGGAAGGTAAAACATAAAAATGACTGTAACTTTTATTTACTGTATCTAACCCGTACTAGTTCGGTTAGGTTAATTGCAATAGAGTTGCATTGACATGTTTTGAAAATGTTTTATTATCATTAAATGTTAATGAGTAGATCCCAATAGCAGAACAATAAATATTTAGAGATTTCCAATAATTTTGCAAATCACATGCTACAATGTCGAGACACATATCATTCGATTTGTAACAACAATATCTAGCGACTGTAGAGCCCCGATTTTTATTTTCCTCATCGTTTTTTTTATTCGCGTTCTTCCCATTTTTTCACATTTTTACCCCCCACCCCCCTCCCCTCCCATATATAAGTCAAACCATGCACATATTAAAAAAAGGCCTCTAGAGTCGCTAGGTAATGTTTTTACAAATCGAATGTTATGTCTCTCATTGCCGTAGCTTGAAAACTGTTGGAGTTATAATTTTTTTAAGATGGCGTTTTTTGGATTTTTAATTGTTCAGGGGAGCCAAATAAAGAAAAATCCAGTGAAAACAGAAGAACATGCCCAAAAAGTCTTGATATTGTAGCCCAAGCTTTCCCATTGCCAATTATTTGCATTCAGGGTACCAGCACGCGTCTTTAGACCTATTTATGTTCAATTTAACGTGAATAATAGGCCATAAATGGGACTTTTTATATATAAATATATATATAAAATATTCATTTCATAATTGTACAACTGCATTACGCAAAAACTATTGCATGTACATCCATGGTAGTAGCTTTGTTAAACGCGTCTTGCTTGTAGCTTTCAAACGAGTGCAAACACTTTGCAATTAACCTAAATAATGACAAAAAAACATTTATTTGTAAATAATGATATAAAATGATCATTTTATAAAAGTTCAAGACTGCATTACGCAAAAAAGTATTGCATGTACATCTATGGTAGTAGCTTTGTTGAACGCGTCTCGTTTGTAGCTTTCAAACGAGTGCAAACACTTTGTAATTAACGAGAGTAATGATCTATATATACAGATTTAAATCAAATAATCTTTGTACATATTGTAAAAAAAATGTTCATTATATATATATATTTTTAAAATTGTCTTACGCAAAAATTATAGCACGCACAGACATGCGGTAAACTGCGTTAGACGCGCCTTTTCAGCAGCTACAAAATGAGTCAAGAAAACGGTAAAGCTAAAATTTCCGATTTTTAGGGTAGCCCCTTAATAGTATTGAATATTATTTAAAAACCAGCATGATACATACATAATATAAATTACAGAATAAAACTGTACGAAAGATTTCGGTGTAAAAAAAATAACGGGACAGAGGGTAAAATTTGTCCCGGAATAAACGTATGAACCGAGACAAGACTTCTGTCCCGGACTTTAAAACTTGTGTCCCGGTAAATTATGAACCGGGACGAGACAGACAGATTTGAAACGAGACATGACGAGACGAGACGAGATTTGTCTTAATTATTTAAGACAAAACAAGTTTTTCGATTACGATACGAATTATTTCGAAAACATGGGTTGAAGAATGACAAGTTAGCCCTTATTGCTATTGGGCCATAGACAGTTACAAGTTAAATTGAGTTAATTGCATATTTAGCAAAATTTGTCTAACAACTGACATGGCAGTTAATTAGTGGTCCGACAAACACCGCAAACCTGTCGATGTATGCATGGCTGAGTATTGAGTCAAAAATGTTACTCATAAGTCTTAACTAAGGCTTCGATGGCACTTGTGGGAACCGTACGAACATAGTCGAGTTTATTACGCGTTCGGAACGAGTTCAGGCGCCGTGGAGCGCATAGGGAGTAGGGACGCAGTGTCTAGATTAGTCGGCCAATTTGTAGACAGAGGAGTGGAGTCCTGGTGAGATATTCCTAATAATACTAAAGCTAGTATTAGATTATCTCTGCCTTTAGTAAAATTTTGTGCTACGCCTCCAGGAAATCTTCACAATTGCGCAGTTTCCTGAATTGTTATCAAACACTTGGGCTTGTTTAACGTTATTTAGAAAGGATACACATGGATATATCAAGTTATTTTTTGAAGATCAAACTATTATATTTTTTCCAACCTAAATTTTGTTGCATTTTAAAATATTGTTGATATTTCTTTCCAAACTTTTTTGTTGAAGGAGATTGCTTAAGGCAAGATCGATGAATCTGATTCTGTGATTGAGCTGGAGGCAAATCAAAGTCTGTCCAGTCAGCCGATGTCACCAGCTACAGCTAGTATGGCCTCCTCCAAACCATCATAGAACAATTTTTGAAAAAAACGTGTTTTTCCATTTTTATTTGCCTGTCAAGATTAAGTACCATATTAAACCACAACATGTATTCGCAGCAAAAATCATTTCAATTGCCGAGCTCCAATCAGAATAGTAAAAGGATACGTCTCAAGTTATTATATAAATGCAGAGGTGGGCAGTAGCGCGCTACATGTAGCGGCCGCTACATTTTCAGTAGCGGTAGCGGCGCGACAGTTAAGCAATTGTAGCGGTGGCGGTAGCGCCCGCTACACATTCAAGTAGCGATAAGAGGTTTTGCCGCTACAGCGCTACCGCTCAATTTATAGATAAAGCCTTTAGATTTTACTTAATAGTATTAAATATTATTTAAAAACCAGCATGATACATACATAATATAAATTACAGAATAAAACTGTACGAAAGATTTCGGTGTAATGTTGTCAAACTCAGCCTGTTACTAGTGTCAACATGTTTGTTGTTACCTGAGGTGGGCAGTAGCGCGCTACATGTAGCGGCAGCTACATTTTCGGTAGCGGTAGCGGCGCTACATTTAAGCAATTGTAGCGTTAGCGGTAGCGCCCGCTACATTTAGAGCATGTAACGGTAGCGGCCGCTACATTTCAAAGTAGCGCTGCCCAGCTCTGTATAAATGTATGATGGTAAGCCAAAGTTTACACCGCATCAATAATTGATTAGTCTCGTTGTGTCTCGTTAAAATGGCTATAAATTCCGGGAAATTTTAAGGTACCTATTTTAACCGGGATGTCTCGTCTCGGTATCGTCCCGGAATTCCAACGGAGGGCTGAAAATTGTCCCGGTTTTTATTGCGAACCGGGACAGAGCCTGTTGTCTCGTCTCGTCTCGTCTCGGATGAAATTTCGGATAAAAGGCGCTCGTCTCGGAAAAATGCTGACACGTCTCGTGTCAGAATTTTAGTTGTTACCTGTTAAGTTGTTACCAGTTACCACTTACAGGTTTTTTCATCTCTCAGTTTGCTTACAGTTGTTTTTACACAGTTATTTTTATGTTTCACCTTCCCTACATGGATGTCTACTTTAATCTACCAATCTCAAAAATAATCCACATATATATATATAAAAAAGACTGATTTTTATATGTATATGTGGATAATTTTTTAGATTGGTAGATTAAAGTTCACATCCATGTAGGGAAGGTAAAACATAAAATAACTGTAACTTTTATTTACTGTATCTAACCCATACTAGTTCGGTTAGGTTAATTGCAATAAAGTTGCATTGATATGTTTTAAAAATGTTTTATTATCATTAAATGTTAATTAGTAAATCCCAATAGCAGAACAATAGGCTAAATATTAAGAGATTTTTAATAATTTTGGCCATTGTAGCGGCTAATGTAGCGCGCTACAATTTACTGTAGCGGTAGCGGTAGCGCCCGTTACAATCTAGTGGATGTAGCGGTAGCGGTAGCGCCCGCTACATTTAGAGCATGTAGCGGTAGCGGCGCTACATTTCAAAGTAGCGCTGCCCAGCTCTGAATGCGAAAGAACAGTTGTTTCAGTCTGCCGGCTAAGCCAAATAAAGTTTATGCCCGCGTCATTCATCATTTTCCAGAGGATTATGCGACTGATATCTTCGGATGAATGAGATATTCGTGACTCATCATTTAAAAACTGAAATAATGGCTAAGCCAACTCGACATGATTTGAGAGCTTCACTGTGTAATCTAACAAAGTTACTTCTATTGGGAACGATCTTCTTAAAACAAATTTTGTTTAGTCTGCGCTATATAAATTTTCTATGAGAGGGAAGATCACCAAGAAAACAGACCCAGGCGTAACTCAAAAATCCCCAGTGATCGATCAGTCAAGAATGATTATAAAATGTAAATGAGTTATTAATTGAAGGCGCAAGATTAGATAATGCTTTTCAAGCTTGTGAAAATTTCAATTGCCGATTATGATGCATATAACTCAATAGTTTATGAAAAAATTTAATGCTCGAACTAAACATACAGCATGCAGCACACAATATGCAGTACACAGCATTCAGCATGCAGCATATACAGCATGCAGCAAACAGCATGCCGCATGCAGCAAACAGCATGCAGCATACAGCAGCATACACCATACAGCATGCAGCATACAGCATGCAGCATACAACATGCAGCATAGGGCATGCAGCATACAGCATGCAGCACGTAGTATACAGCATATAGAACACATGTTCCACAATTTATATATATATATCTTCACTATCTTCACGTCATTCGTTACAGTGATGTCATGTCGTGCATTTCTCTCTCATTGTTCAGAATATCAGTGGCTGTGATAACCGCAGCGTCTGATGATGTACAAAAACAGGTCGATATTAATGATGTACTATTATTAAACAATTCAGATGAATGTGCAGTCAATTAACCAATCGCAGTTTAAATGCTGTTGAGATATTGGAAACGAGGACGGAAAATTCAATGATTATTCAATTTAAATTTATTAGGGACGCTGGTGTTATTTCAAATTATTATCAAACTTTCGCGAAAAAACACCTATTTGGTGTTCTACCTATCATTTGAATTTATATGAAAAGGAAGGAAATCTCAAATATAATAGTCAGTCTCGTAAATCAATAGAGAAAATGGTCAAAAATTGTTGAAAACGAAAAACTTGGAGCGTAAACTGAAGTAAATAATATTTTTTGTCGCGTGAATAGGAAAAGCGAGAATTTTGTTATTGATTAAAATGTATACATTGTTTTTAACATTTAATTGTGTGCAAAGATCAAGAAAATATAAAAAAAATATTCGGCTAGTGTGATGAGCAGCAGCTGAAGGCCAGTCTGCAGCTGGAGGCCAGACTGCAGCTGGAGGCCAG
>NW_025939239.1:0-26686 GCF_000764305.2 Hyalella azteca | reverse complement strand
GACGGTTCATATATTATTCCCGATACACCTAGACCAGTTTTTCGATACAACAACAACAACGTTATTTGAGGCAAAGAAATGAACTTCTTGAAGGCTTGAAACATGTATGGGTATGCTAAGTTTTTTTTATAAAGTAATCACCTGGAAGTTGCGTGCCTGCAGCTTTCACTCAACAATTAAAGTTATAAAAAGTATTAGTTGAAGATTTGTCTCTTAAGTTGACTGCAAGGAACTAAACTTCATAAAGTAATTACAACTACCCTGCCTAGCAGCCTTTTCCATGATGCACACTAAACACACAATTCATGGGAGCGAGACTACATATCACAACAAAAGCCGGTGCCTGGCATGCAACTGATTATCACGGCTTGGTGCATAACATTCATATACTCAATGCAAGAGGGTGATTAATTATGATATTTCTGATGGAGGTTTGAAATATATTTGGAAGCTTAAAACTTAAACAAATTATTTATTTTGTTACTTTGACATGGTTGATTTCAAAAGAAATATTCTAATGTGAATTCATGAAAAGTGTTTATAATAAATTGAATGATGTTCATTTATTATCCTTTAAATGAGAATCTTTGCATTTAAATCTCTGGATGATGTGTCTACTGCAATATTTGTACCATGGTATCATGAGTCAAAGCCATCAACCAATCGTTGGATGGCCGTGAATATGTCGCATTGTTCTACCTATTACGGTCAATAGAGCCTAAATAAACTCTGTTCATTGAAAGGAAGAAAAGCTTATATCAAGCTTACGTGATAGTACAATAAATTTTGAAGTATTCTCCAGTCATGGGAGTTGAATTCATACTCCTAGGTGATTTTTAATTTCTGCACTGCGTTCAATTAAGCAATTTGTAAAATCTTAAATTTCAAATAGGTACCAACTTTTTCAATTTAATTCTGGAAGTGTGACGTCAGTTGAATTCTAATAGGGATCATTAATTTTTGCATCATATTTCTAAAAATCAAGTATTGCATTTTTATATTAAAAAGATTCTTTCACATCAAAAACAACAATTTTTTTCTTACAGCTTCTATAATAATTGAAGATCTCACTCGTATAACTAAATATTTTAAATTTAATGATTTTGTCATTTCAAAGACTCTTTTGATTACAGAACATTAGTTTTCACAAGTACATTCAAGAACAGTTCTGAAATAGGCATTTCCATTACCAATTATAAACGAGGTTTGCAAAATACAATTTTATCTTTGTTCCTTCGATTTTTATATCATAAATCTGTCTCACTTATTCGTTTTGGAGTTGGTCCTTTAAGTTGTGAAACCGTTTTAGATAATTTTTCCTGGCATTCATAACTGATCATTAACTTTTGCATTGTATTTATCTATGTATTAAATTAATTACCTACCATCAAACGGGGTAAAAAGGGATGGGCGGGGTAAATCGGGATGTGCATCCCACATTTCGTAGAAATGTTGTAGCAGCGAAACTAATCAAAATATTGCAAAACTAAAAATAGTGACGTAAACTTCAATATTTTTACTATCTATTATGTATAAAGCTAGTCAAAAAATCAAACATTTACTAGCTCTAAAAAATCGCTGAAAAAAGTGTGAAAAGTGCGATTTTGGAAAAGTACCTCTGCTAAGTGAAGTTAATGATCACGTGAAGTTAATGACCACGCGAAGTTAATGATCACGGGAAATCCCAATTAAAATGATGTGAAATTATGAGCCTTCCTGTAAGCTTACAGATAGGAAAAAAATGTTATAAGGCTGCTGATATGAAGCTTGCAGTGGACAAGGTTGTTGTAAATGCTCAATGGCATGTTCATGGATACAGTAATATCACATCAATAATACAGTAATATGGCATCAATAATAAGCTTTTGTTTTGCAAACAAAAGCAGGGTCATAAACGATGGCCGAAGTCACTCCAGCATTTATGACTTTGTTTACGACCCTGGCGTTTATGACCCTGGCTTTTATGACCCATTCTACATCATCTACAATGAAAGAGGAGGACTTCTGAGTATTGTTAGTAATGGATGAGTAGGCTCTGCATGCTTCAAATGTTTTGAAATGAAGTTTTATTCCCATTGTCCCGAGTAGCCCCCACCGACCGGGCTACTCCAGACAATCTCTATTTTGCCTCTGGCACCTTATGAATAGCATATGGAATTTTTTTGACAACGCCATTCCATAGCCCTGCCAATTAGCTATAAAATGAGACTAAACTTGTTTATGAAATGTTTCATCATGAGTAGTTATTAACTGTTATTTAAAACTAATTGTTCAAATCTGTCCTGAGTAGCCCTGGTTGACGGTAGATGAGTACACTCTGCTTGCTTCAAACATTTTAAAATTAACTTTTATTGCAAGTGTCCCGGATTACCCCGCTTTGAGAGGTAAATTGGGACGGTTTTATTTTGCGTCTGGCACCTTACGATTAGCATATGGAATTTTTTTGAAGATGTCATTGGATAGCCCTTGCAAAGAGCTATAAAATGAGCCTAAACTTGTTTCTGAAATGTTTCATGGCAAGAAGTTATTAACAAAAAACGCTCAAATCCGTCCCTTTTTACCTCGTTTGATGGCATAATTGCATGTGAAAGGGGAGAATACCTTTGTACCTTGAAAATAAACACATATTATAAAATTATTCACCTGTGTAATATGAAGATTAATGTTCGGAAAGTATTTCATAAAGAAATCTTTTTATTCTCTTGACATAGCTTTGGATGTCTGGCCACCAAAGTATGGAAGAGAACAGTAAACAATGTTTCTTTTATCAGGTTCTGGAATAACTTAACTGTATCACTTAAACACTAATTTCCTTATTTGGGTAGACACCAAACCAGAAGGAAATCCATTAAGCGAGAAGATATTGCACAAAAATTCAAATTTGGAGTGCATGGCAGAATATTGGCCAACCAGAGATTTGATAGTCAGTTAATTTTTAATTTCTTATTCTACTAAATATTTCAATCAATTTCTTATATATGATAATGCTGGTATCCAAGATAATTACTAGTCTACTTATAGGACTCAAAAATTAACTTGAAGAATGGCAACAAAAGATGTTCTCTTTTGCTGCTATGGCATGGTAAGGAATGTCAAGCAAGTACAAAAGCCACAGTTTAATAGTGTTTGAAGCATGTTTAAGTTGTATCAAAATGAACAAAAGCTAAAAAATTGGTGCTTAGGCTGGTGTAAGTTGATTTTTGGAAAACAAATGTTTGAAAACGGCCATTAGATTTAATAATACAGTATTGCAGTTGAGAAAGGACAAACTATTGTTTGATTCAAGTTCCAAAATAAGAAATGTGTCATCGGTGTATCTGTTATAGAATATTGGCTTAAAGTTAAGAGAACAATTGGTCAGCCAAGAAACCTTGTCAAAACACAAAAATATTTGCAAAAGTTGGGCTGAGGAGGAGACCCATGCCCAAACTGCCAATCTGTCTGTGAAACTTGCCAGCAAATATGAAAATTGAGTTTAAAACTGATGATTCCAGGAGAGATTTAAAAAAATGATGGTTCCAACCAGTAACAATATCATGAATATCTTCAAACAGTGATCAATTGTTTCACAAAGAGGTTGTATGATAGTTCAAAACTGGAACTAAAAATTTAGCCAGTTTAAAACTATGATTATTATGGTATATGTGGCAAAATTGAAATTTCAAGGCAAAACCAGACTTATGAATTTGAGGCAAGCCGTATCAAATCCCAGGGCCTAAACTGGAGGCATAAAGTTTAGAGTAAGTCTGATTTTTCCTCAAAGTTTCAACTATGGCCAATTTTTGCCGCACATAATAGTCCACGGTTTAAACTGGCTAAGTTTTTACTTCCAGTTTTAGTCTGTCCAAATTGTCATCAAACAATGAAAATAAATGATGAAATATGTGCTCTCTATTAATAGTTGTATTTGACAATTAATCCGATTTCTTAATCCTTTTAAGTTTAATTCATGTTGTAAGTACTTATGCTGTTGTTTTTTCTTCAGAGAATCCATTGATATTTATAAACTTCTTCAAACTATGATGTCAAATCAGGATTTGCATTCATTTTCCTATAAGTCCTTACATTCACATTCAAAGAAGAAGTTAATTTCTAAAAATGGGAAAAAACAACTGGACAACATTCAAGTTGAGAGTGACTTGGAATTTATTGAGGAGACTGCTGTAGAAGCTGCAAAATTGTCAAATTCATGGATATCTCTAGAAAATTCCATGGAAAAGATTTACATTGAAGATAAGCAACAGAAAGGAAATAATTCTCTACAAAAGCAGTGCAAAGTCAGTCTGGAGTTGAGTGCCTCTAACACTGACAATTCATCTAAAAGTGACTTGTATAAGCTAGGCTATGTGATTCCAGATAAAGAGACCATTACTTATTCAGCTAATAGTAACAAGTTTGCTATGGATTCTGATGACCCTGGTATTGTTTTTGTGTCAAGTCAAAGTTATGAAGACAGTAAACACAGTGACATTGTTGTAATTGACTCTGAATTAAGGCAGCAGTCATTTCATGTTGAAAAATCATCCCTGTATCCCAACCTATCTTCAACTGCAAATACAACAGATTCTTTCTGTGATTTAGCTGCTATTTCCTCCAGCCCTGAAAAAGATACTACATGGAAGCTGGTGCCAAGTGGAGCTCATGGCTTGTATTTTGATGCGTGTAAAAATTCTACTGATGAGAAAGCTCACTCCTTGTACCCATCTTCATTCTGTGCCAATGAAAGTCTCCTGTATCTGCAAAGTGACTCTGACACAAGCCTAGATGTGCCATCTAAATTTATTGAGAAAAATAATGTGATGCAAGAAAATGTGAAGTCTGAAGCACCTCAGTCAGATGTCCGCTACACAGAGAAACCTGTGCCACAACCTCCTCCTGAGATGGGTTTGCCTGATTTGACCAAGAAACAGTATTTTCCCCGCAGTAGTTCAGAAGAAGCTTCTGATTTGCAAAATACTGACACTTCTGCCATTGTGAAGAACAAAGTCCTGGGCTTATGGAACAATGTCAAGTATGGTATGTTTGCTGCTCCCTAAGATTTACTGAAGAAAGTGCAGAGATTGTGCATCCATTAATTTGTGATTAGAAATTTCTCTCTTATCTCTCATACTTTTTTCAGTTTAAACTAAGATCTCATTTGAAAGACATGAAAAGCAAAGATTTTATTTCTTATGTTAACAATTTACTGGCCTGTGATAATATTTTATTATTTGATAACTATGAATACTCCACTTTTGTCTGAAATTTTATTCTTTTAAATTCAAGTAACCCTAATGCCATTGGTTGAATGCATGAAAAATGTGATTAATTTTAATTGTTTTTATTTTACAGCTGGTTGGAATGTTGGGTTGAACACTAACTTCTCAAGAAGTCATCCAATTGTTCTTCTGGGGAGCACTTACTCTGTACATCCAATAAATAAGAATTTCAATTTTTCTAGTGGTGAGTGATTTGTGAATTGAATGTTATATTTTAGGTAATGTTTTCTGAATGCTTTATAATGAATGTAATTATGCAACTTGCATTACCTATTTGTGAAGCAAAGGATTGATTATGGATATTACAAAAATATTGACAGTAATTTTTTACTGTGAGTCAATCTTGACTTCAAGGGTTTATCTTATATTTTAGCTATTTAACCCCAACCAAGTTTAGCATTATTTGTGATGTAATTTTTTGCAGACTTGGTTCATATTAACCGTCAGAATTCAGTGAGCTTTCAAGAAGCTTTCCTTACCATCACATGGTTGACTTATCGCACCAAGCTTCCTCCAATCACCATCAACTTGAATGCACAGGAATCTCAAGAGGTGAAACCACACTCCAAAATGTCCCCAAAACATTTGAAACAAGTAAGCTCAAAACACAGGCCTCAAACTATAACATTCAAAGATGAATTCACTGCTTAAACTGTGTAGTTTTAATCTGATTCAAGGTTTTCCTGGTGATTTGTTAGCAAATTTTGGCATTGTTGATGAATGTTGAAGTGTTCCATTTGTTTTTCCGTACTTAAATATGCTAAAGTACATTATTGATTGATAAAAAATATATCTCAGTACTCACTGCAGTGAATGACAGCACATTTTCTCATCAACAAAAACGTGATGTCATGGACAGACAGACGGACGTGGCGAGCACAATAGAGCCTTTTTTGCATAAATGAGAAAATATGCTAAAAAGCACATTTTGTCTGTATTTTTTCGTTTATGAAACCTAATTAAATTGTTGCTATAACAGCAGGTGACGGACCCCGGTACTGCATCACCTCCACCTGCCGTAGAGCTGACATCAGACTGCGGTTGGGGCTGCACACTGCGCTGCACACAAATGATGCTCTGTCATGCAATACATAAGCATTTTTTAGGAGATGGTGTGTTTATTTTAAAAAAATAACATTATTTTTGTCTTGTAATTTCCTTTTCATCCTCTAATGTCATCATTGTTACTGTGAAAAATAATAATTATTATCATATAATTTTAAATTTGTATGTTCCCTTTCCATAAATGATATGTAGAAATATTTTTATAACAGTAATATCTAATTAGTAACACAGGATTTGTAAGGTTTTCTTTCATTACACTGTGCCACTACCTTCATCTATCCCAGACTGGGTGTATACACCGGATTCCTCTAGCATTGCCATGAAGGTGCACAGTCGTTTAGTGAGGTGGTTTGGTGACGGTAATGGCGAGGATGGAGTGTGTCCACTCTCACTGCACCAAATGCTCCAGTGCGGGTACGACAAGCTGGGCAAGATGCCAGGTGACTGGTATTCCCCCAGCAACGCTGCTGCTGCCATAAGGTTAGTTACCCTTTTATTTGCCGTCTTTGATATCTTCTAAAATGTTTAATGATATTTATATCAATAGGTATATCTCAACACTTACTGGCAAATTAAATTTGATTATGTTTAAGAAAGAGAGAGAAACCTTTTAAGTTTCAATTTGTGGTTGTTTCAAAGACTATTGGGATTTTAACAAAAATATATGAACTTTTTCCTCAATCTCTATTTTGACTTTGACAATGTGCTTCTCAGGATCAATCCAAGTGCAAAACTTGTCTCGATTAAACTTGTCTAATGTCAGGTTGGTTATTAACCCCGGTTTCCGAGTGGCCTAATTTTCTGCACGTAAGGGTTCTCAACTGGTCAGCTACGACTTGTCTGGCGTAGCCAGACAGTTGTTGTTTGGCGGTTGTCGTTTGGGTGCAGTATGCTCGGCGGCAGTCTGGTTGTAGACTCTTCTTGTTGTAGCTTATTTGCTCGGTGGTAACAAATCGGAGAATTTCGGAGATCAGTCTCACGAGTTCTTCATAGGTAAGGTATCCCGCAATTTAACTCGCAGAAACTCGGCGGTTCACTCGGTAAAGATCTTGATGGTTCGTTCTTCCGCATCAACTCGTTTCCACAATGCAGCGACCCTCAGTTTTGGTAGCGCCACAAAGACAAACACCACGGCCGGATGCCCCGAACTCCAGCACAGGACTGACTCCGCAGTCCAACTATTCGGCTTAAATACCCGCCGCCGCAACCCGCGTCGTGTCGCTCGACTTTTACCCTAGACGACCTGAGTTTCTCCCCTAAGTCCGAATTACCTATGCTTTGTGCATAGGTAATTCGGACTTTGTTTTATTATGATTTACCCTTGCTCTCTTATTCCTAATCAAATGGATTTTGGTTTAAGTATTTTGTATTAAAGTATTTATTTGCTGAAAATTTTGAGTGTTGTCTCGATTTTAACTCAATTACTAAAGTTTGAATGGAATTGAGTTCATTTTTATTTCTCTGATCTTGTAAACAGGGATTGCCACTCAATTATTTGAATTCATTTATATAAGTACTTATAGAATTGAAGTTTTAATCAATCGTAGATCAAGAAAAATATATTGCTGTTGACACTCGCTCACTCCAAGCAGTGTGAGTGAGCCACGTGATGAGGTCAAATTGTTGTCTAACTGTCATTCAAGAATTAAAATCAGACGACTATTTAAATAATTCACTTGATGAAACTTGAAGACTTGGCTGGTAGAAAATGCTAACTGCAAATTCTGTAGCTGCAAGGTGTGATAAAAAAAAATTCTGATGTTCCATGCCAATCTATGAAGTTTGTCATTTGCTGGAAATGTTTTCATGCAACGTAAACTGCTGTTTCGATCTCGTGTTCATGCTTTTTCAATTCCTATACAGCTTGAAACGTTTGCAATGTTCATTTAAATGGCATGGAGTTATTTTTATAATTATTTAATTATTTTATCTTAATTTCATTTAATTTTTTTAAACATGTTTTTGTTTTTAAGACTATATCCATGAAATGTGCAGGGATGCTGTTGATGCAGGCTCTCAGTACATGCCTGACCTTGAGCGAATCACAGTTTATTCAGTCGCCAACAACATCAGTGAGTCATAATTATTAAGTTAACTTTTATCATTGTTTACTTGACCATTTTTAGGCGTTCATACTTGTACATTCCTAATTGCCTCAAAGAACTGATTTGCCCAACTCATTTTTACCTAAGTTACTCTGTTATTATACATATATATCAGTTGTCCTTTGTTTAAATTTGATCTGGAAATTCAAAATATAATTCTTTTTTAACATGGTTATTTTTCATACTACTGTTTCAAACTGTGACGTTGTTTGCTCCTGAATTTTCATGCCGTTTGCATTCAATTCCAGTCTACATCCAAGACATCTTGGAGCAATGTTGGACGCCCTGTATATGCAAGATGGGCAAGATAGCCGAGTATGTGAAGCAACAGCCCCCCAAGCAACGCTCGTGCTGTCGCTCTGGCTCTTGCGATAATGCCTTACATTTCTCACTCCGATCTCAACAACTTGGAAGGCCTGGAAACTCTGCTTCAGCTGATATGCTAGCAACTTCTTTCAACGACACTACTGAAGGATTCCAAAGCTTCGTGCAAGTCGAGTCGCTACCGTGCGAGGTCGGCCCAATCTACTCAAATAGACCAACTTTCAAGGGGACTCATGTAAATGGGGATGTTATTCCCAATGGCGGCAGGCTGCATGCGCGCAACTTTTTTGGCCGCAGCTTAAGTGTTGATGAATCAGAGAACTACAACACGTCATTACCTCGGGAACTGTCAGACTCTGGGGGATCAGAAACATTCATGAACGAGTCTTTTTGTGAGCTTGACTACCCAGGCAGCAGTCCACTAGCCGCGACTCCCGCGCCTATGTATCCAAAGCCAAGTATCTCGCAAAAGTTTTTCAGCTCATATATGCCATTCAAATTCGGCAGCAAGAATGCTTCTGGTAAAAGCAAGAGTGATTACTGTAGCCCTGTCAGCGTGAGCACTACGTGCGGCAAGACACGGCAGGAATCCTTGCAGTGTGATACCATCGAACTTCTCTCTCCCATACTTGAACAGGTAAATGCTGGACCTAACGGTTTTTACCTGTATTTGACACACCATGAATCACGGACATACCATGTATCACGAAACAGGACATGAATCATGTATAGGACACGCCATGAATCACGAAAAGAGGAGATAAACTTTCTAGCTTATGTGAAATAGGTACAGCTCCCCGTATTATTCACAGGCGAAGTTTTTTCTAGTCTCACGTATATAGAAGATGTCTATCGTATCTATCAAAATCAAATAATTTATTTGAGGCCTCAGAGTACGTGCCTTTTTAGCTATTAGCATGCGCCGTTTAGACACCATATTTGTTATTTTTCTTAAATGTTAACCTAATTGAGCATAACTTAACTTTATTTCATGAAGTACTGGAATTCTTAAGACGAAATTCGTGTGTGCAGGAGCGACTATGCAGCGACTGCCACAGTTGGCGGTCTCTCGTTATCATCCTGGCAGTGCGGCTCGGCTGCGACGGCTTCAACAGCATCTACGAGCCCGTCATCACGGGGCTGCTCAGACACAGGCTCTGTATTGGCATGGTGGGCGGCAAGGCGAAGCGGGCTTTCTACTTCGTCGGTTATCAAGGTGACAAATTTCCAGCCGTTCTTGACCTTCTCATCATTATTTTTATGATGAAATGGAACTTTTATTGTGAATTTTATTGTTAAATGTTCTTGAACTTTGAATTACGATCAAGTTAATAAGTGATGTCACGCCTGAATAGCCACCGTGTTTTTCTTTGCTTCGAATTGATACAAATCGTACGGAAAACACTGAACAGCTGTGTGTCCTATTCAGACTTGTATGCTTTTATGAGCATATCAACACTCGTTACTGTTTGTGTGTTAGTCATTATTAATTTGATTTCCCAATATATTTGCCAATTAGCTATTACAAATATTTTCATCTTTGAAGTTATGATACAATGTTACTCCACTGAAACTCGAATTGTTGAGCTGATAAGCTAAACCCAATTATACAATTTTCCGTGAGTGCAGTACTTCTATATTTCCATATTGATCACAACCTTCACATCAGTGTAATATAAGATGCGTTCTGCAGAGGACCAGCTGTTGTACCTGGACCCACACGTGAGTCAGGACGCTGTGCCGTGCTCGTGGAGCACCGTGCCTGACGTGGCCGCTTACCACTGCGACACGCCGCGCAAGATGCCCATCTCGAGGCTGGAACCCTCCGCAACACTCGGCTTCTATTGCCATACTAGAGTCGACTTCGCTCAGCTCGTTGTTGATCTGCACAAGGTAAACAATTGCTGCTACTTCATCCTGCTTAGCCCTTGTCGGACTGCATAGAAACAACTCTACCTATACTTGGTACGATTTTAACGTTGGAAAGTTATGCAGTCTGACGAAGGGTACCGGTAATCTTCTGTTGATGAAAATATTTATATATTTTTAGATGTTTAAATTTTGGACAAGCTGTTCGCAGGTAGAGACATACTGGTGATAGTCAAGGTGATGACTAAGGTTGAATTTACCTTCCACCAATAAAATTCAAAAAACCATTGATCTGTTGTAATTCCAATTTTCTAAATTTTATGCTATTTTTTTTAACTTTCATTTTCTTCTGCTATTTCATGTTAAGAAGTAATAATGCTTGACTTCACAGAACGATATCTCAATTAAAACCCGTTCTATGTTTCCCGTATTCACACCAGGACGTTTTTCTTGCAAATCATTCCACTTCCACTCGTCCCAATCATTAGGCAATTTTTAATATTTTCTGTGTACTTACCGCAATTTGTCTTCACAACATTCATCTTGATTGCAATTTGCAAGAGAGCTGCCATTAGGATTTCACTGTCTATAACTTGTACGTTTGACATATATAATTACGTTTGACATATATTTTGTACGTTTGAACAGATGACTACCGTAAGAGAAGGTCGCCTCTCCTACCCATTGGTTGAAGTGAAAGCTGGCAGTCGACAGCAGCAGGAATCCATCTGGGCAGGAGAGCCTTGCATCCTAACGGACGTGGTCACGCTTGACGCAATCCCCGACAATACAATCAGGAAAAACAACGTTGTTTATACCGACAGACGTCCGAATATTCAAGGCGAACTTAATTTACGTACTGCAAAATCCTCTGGTGATTTTAAAAGTCATGGTCCTGCGCTCAATCCCATACCAAGTGCTGGAAAAAGTGAAGATTTTCAAATACTGGAGTAGTATCTTTCCAGTGCATCCCTTGTGGCTGGGAGATGTCTTCTTGTATGGTGTACTTATAGAATACCTCGTTCTCTTCTCTTCAAACATTTCTAGATGCAATAGGTTTTGTTTAATCGTGGCTTAGCCAAACAGTCGCTTAACACCGGATACACTGTGAAACATGTTTGACACCCGTGTTTATTTAAATTACTATATTTTGTAATGAAGCACTATGATGTTCAGCTGGCTATAGTCAAAACATGGACTTGGTCCGATTGTAAACGAATTGAAGAGGTAATTAGTTTAGTGCTTACTCGTGCTACATTTTATCGTTTTTTTCATACATTATTGAGAATAGTAACTAAATAGTCATTACTATATTTTATTTTCTTACTATAAAACTTAATTTGTGTTTAAATGTGCAAAAGCAATTATTTACTCTAATATTAATGTGATATTTTCGCGAATCCAAACTGACGTTGTGAGTTGCCCCTTCGAAGTAATGGTGATCTTGGTGTATGACATTTAATTTGATTCATGAAGAGAACAGTAGTGTACAATAGTCCCTTAACTGGTATATTATACTGTGTTTTATTTTAGATTAGTTTATAATCACTAACCACAGTATGGTGAGCACTTTGCGCCTTCGTTATTCGTTCTCTAGAAATGAAGCCTTATTATTCTTTTATTCTTTGGTGGAAAATGAAATTTCTCAAGATATCATTCCTGTGCATTGCGAGGTGCAGTTGTATACAATAATCTAAAGCTGCAATGCAACATATATTGTCCTAATTCTCATTGAAAGTAATTTGTTGATAAAATCACATTACTTCTGATTGGTAGCGCTTTATATAATTATTTTGCCTTTGATAATCCTTTTTTCTTTTTTATGTCCAGTATAAATTGTAATTCAAATGATAGTGGTCAGTCAACAACACCGTAATCGCCTGTACTATTCTAAGTGAAGTTTTCTCGCCATTTTCACGCGAGTTCTGCGCTCAACAAAAAAAAAATTAGTTGACCAGTTACCTATATCGCGAGCGTGTTTTATATACTAATTTATTGATTCGTAATATTTTGAAGAATTTTGTTACAACCCAGGATTTGTGGAAACTTATTATTAAATTTCAATTTTAGTTAACATTCAGCACCTAAACCCACTCCATCGAAATCTGTGTAATTATTAACCTGAGTCTGACTCATTTTTGTGTTAGACTTATTCCATATAGATTAATGTTAACGAAGCATAATGATTGTAATGTTTCTATAGTATCAAGATATATGAGTAAACAGAACAACCGTAGAGTGCATGCAGAGTTGTAATGTTACATTGCAATCTGGCAATTCTCTGACCCATATTATTCTATATTTAATGTTAACCTACCCACTTATCGCTATCGCAAGTCTTTCATCGTAAAAATAAGGTAATATGTGTTTGGTAGTGAACTGTTTAGTCTAGTGTGAATTTTGTGATGTCGAAATTAATCGATAATTTGTTGATTGTTTTCGAGTGCTGAAATAATGAGTGCTGAGTTCGCTGTAACCCCTCGGCGTTCGACGTCACAAAGAGTCATTCAAATGCTTGAGTTTTGTGCTGCAATGCCTGCTACACAGATTTCTTTAGCCGTGTCTGACCTCTGTCTCAGTCCTGTGGCAAAGCAAATGTAGCCAGGTTGGAATAAGTAGGCAGGCCTTTTTGGTACGTTATGCCTGACCTGCTAGTGGCTGACTTACGCAAGACAGAATGCGCTACTCATTTATAATGGATTAGTTTATATTCTTCTCGCTTTTGCCTTATTGTTTTCTGTTCTGCCTTAATGTTACTAAGCAATTCTTTCACTTTTATTTATTACTATTGCTAATAGATGCTAAGCTGCATCTAGTTCTCCAGAATCAACGCGCTGGTCATTAGAACTCGAGACTTTGCGCCATTTGTTGGTGAGGAACTTGCTGACAGGATAGCATTGAGATGCGTTTTTTGAAAGCGTGCATCAGTAATAACAAATTGCTTCTCTCTGTAAAAAAAATGAGTGGGTATACGCAGATACGGCATGTACGATTTGATCAATTTGCTGGTTTTACTGATGATTGCATTGCAAAAAATCTGCTTAGTTATTATATACTTTATGACCGTTTTTTTTACTTTTCTGTCAGTGAGAATGCTTGGTTTCCTGGATACTATAGTACCCCTAATTAATATCTATACCTATTTTTACCTTGAAAACAGTCAGGCCTGTCAGGGTATTCTCTCGTAACATCAATTATTTGTTTAACATGGCATGACATTATTTACCGGCTACCGAGCGGGCCGGCATCTGAATGCAGGTTATACCTCGCCCATTTAATTATTTTTGAATGAGTAGAGTTAGCAGTTATTGCTGTGTTATGCATCTTGATTACTTCATCTATAAAGAATACAATATTGGTTCATTCAAAACTTAATCAACTCCAGCGTAAATTAAAAGAATAGCTCAAACTAGGATCAGTCCCTGTGCGAGTTTATAAGAATCCGTGCTAGTGCCCTGAAGTTTGGTAGGAGAAACTCAAATTTCGTGCTAATCCTGAAGCTCCCTCAGCAACTTCGCTGCTCTATGGTTGAAAGCTAACATGCTTTAACTAACATCCTTTTTTTTTTTGCTTCAACGCTGTTCATGAATTATGTAACATAGTCTCTGTTTTGGTGTTATAACAATTGCTAACAGTTATATGGTTTTTAGGTTTAATTCGGAATAATCGTATAAATATTTTTGTGCGTTACTTCTATTCTATACATTGACAGAAATTTAGTGCTCCTGGTGTGTGAATCGTATTATTTTGAGTATAGATTTTTTAATATGTTGCTGCTTTGTTACCTTGGTCCAATATTCGAGTTCAAACTTATTATCACGTGAATTTAATCTCTGGTTTTCTTGCTAATAGTTAATGAACTTGTTCTTCAGAGGAGACTTCTGACGCGTGTCTGTGCTCGTCTGAAGTCCTATGGAATGTCGCGCTCCTAGGGTATTGTTCCTGAGCGCCCCACCGCTGAGCTCGCGGTGTCTGACTGCAGGACTCAGTTGTGGGGTTAAGTTATTATGTAGGTAGGATTCCTTACATTTCCCTTCTCTGTCTCTCTCGTGCGGGCGGCCGACGTCCCGTGTAAGCGACCTCTTGTTCGAGTGTCTTAGTTTCTGTTGCTTTGCACCTGTCCCTCCTTGTCACTTTGTCTCTTTTGAGATGCTAACGCTGCTTCTTTCGAGCCAGCTTCAGCGGCTGGACAATTAGACCTTCTGCTCCTTGTAGGTGATGATTAATTTGAGACTTTAAATAATTAAGACCTTCCGCCTCGCTAGCGATGTTATTTTTTGACATCCGGTGCGAAATAGCTTGATAGCTGAATTGCTAGTAAACCATTATACTACCAATACTACTACTACTACTGAACTTCATCTTTTGTTTCAGCTGAAATATTTTTATGAGTAAATAATCTGAGCTACGCAACCGAAAAATGTCATTTTTTCTACCGTGTTTGTGCGACATTTTGTGTTGAATCTTCTGTAAATGAATTTCGTACTGGAACGATGCGAGCTGTTGTTGAAAATTATTAGCAGTTACACCTTCGAAATACTGATTTTCAGGAAAATGTGTACCAGTCACCGTGTTTACTTTCACACATACTGTTTGACATTTGTGGTGATTTAATAGAGCATTTAATTTTCTAAGTGTAACACATTTTTTTTTCATTATCATAAGTAAGCAAATTGAATCGTGGTAGAATCGGGCACTAAGCCAAACGTTCTCATTCAAGGTTTTGACCAAAAGCCTGACGGCATTCATGCATCTTGATTGTTTCTTGGGTGGCACTGATTGATATGGTTAATGCATTGTTAAAAGAGAGCATTGTTGCATTTTGAAACTTGTAGGAAATTTGTGTGTAGAAACTGCATGTGTATAACTAACATTATTTTCAGTGTTATCAGCAGACAAATTACTGTGCAAATAATCACATCAGAATCTCCGTAGGAGATGTTTAATGGAAGTTAGAAATTACAATTGAAATTAAAACTATAATTAAATCTGTGTTATTATCCCTTTGAAAGTTATTTTATGTTTATACAGGTACAATATTCGAGCGATTGACTGAATACGGGTAGAATTCATCACTCAAGCCCATTCCATTCATCACTCAGTGATGCTTCCGCTACACCTACCTCGTTCGCTATATACCTCCTTACCCCTGTGGTTTATTACTTACCTCTTATTCAGTACACTTGTGATGATCAAGATCAAATCTCTTCTCAGTGGTTACAATATCAAAATATTACAGATTCATACTCACATCTCATTCTTTTTGGCGCTACCATAGCTCAATAACTCAACGCACTGGAGTCCTCCATACTACTTCTAATTTTGCATGTCATCAATTTATTTCTTCCACATTCTTACATACTATTTAAATTATAATCATATATTTAGAAAAAGATGTTTCTCCCTTATTTTAATGATAATCAACTTTTTTACTAGCAAATAAAGTCTTATGGGTCTATCTAAATAAAGTCTATCAAACTCACCATTGAGTTTGTATGTACATTGTGATATTTGTGCTACTTATTTACTCAGTTCAGACTTGATTTTTGTGTATTTTTTAATTTTATCAGAGGGAAATTAGCAATTAACATTGTATTTTTCTCGTCCAATGGCGTTCCGGGAGGAAGAGACTTATATAACCATTTTTAACGCACGAGGTCAAAATGACCTCACGCAGTGTTTTAATTAAGGTATTTCACAACTGCGGTGCTTCTTGTGTTAATTAAATTCTGATGTCGCTGAAGTGGCGAACGAATGATCCATCCAATGCCGCGGCGCGACGAATTCCGCGAATGCAGCTTGAAGTTACGTAACGTTTCTGATTGACCTATTTCTATAAACTTTTAAAAATATGTACATAATCTTTGCAAAAAAAAGAAACTTAGTAAAAAAATCATAACTGCGCATCCTATATTAACACTCGGCACCGAATGAGCGATACCCAGGTCCCTGTGATACAATTAGGTTGCTAAATGCTTTCATCTCCCAACCTATGTAATAGAGCGAGCTCGGAGTAGTCACGTTTGTGAATCGCTGATACTCTGCCTCCAGATCTCCACTCATAGTCTTAAAATGACAGTATCACACATTTTTTGCTTCAAACACGATTATNGGCTTGGTGGTGCACGGCAGGTGGTGGTCAAGGCCGGAAGAGGACAAAGCAGAGTGGTGCACGGCTGATTGGTGGATGTCCGGATAGATCCAAGGCGTTCGATTCAGGGCTTATTGGTGCACAAAATTGGTGGTGCACAGCTGCGCTCCCCTGAGCTGCACCTCAAGCAAACACTGTATTTATAGTGCTGGCAGCGAATTAGTTCCTATCTAATTTGTTAAAGAACTCCCCCACCCGCCCCCCTTTCATGATCTGTCGTGAAAGCATAAATCAACGTACAGAGATGGAAATGGTACCGTTGGATAGGGCAGAATGTCAGCTTTAAGACGAGACTAAAAACCGAAAAAGCCAAATCCGAACATTTTAGGGTATACACTTAGGTTGCTAACCTTAAGTGTTTTGGTCGTTATATATTAAATGTTTTGTTCGCCATATTAAATGTTTCGGTCATTATATATTAAATATTTCGCACGTCATATATTAAATATTTCGCACGTCATATATTAAATGTTTTGGTCGTTATATATTAAATGTTTTGGTCGTTTTTTAACGTTTCGGTCGTTACATTAAATGTTTTTGTCATTATATAGGCATAAATAGGCCACGATCGAAGGCATAAATCAGCGCACCGAAATATTGTTGGCGGCTTTGATGCGGGTTACGAACAACTGAGTTAGCATGAAACTATTTGATACGTCGTTGACTAGCTTTTACACTCTAAAGGTCTGATGATTAAGTAAACCATAGGAGGCTATGAGCCCATAATAAGTCAATTAAAAACTTGCTTACAAAAGGTTTAATACCATTTAAGTTTACATCTTGTGAACCTTCTCTAAGTAAAATCAGCTTGTGAATAGGCCTTTCGATTATTAGGCACCCTATCTTATTAATAGAGGAATCTTTGAACTTGGCAGCCTTAATCTTAGCGACTAACTCAGGCGTCGTCGTCGGGTTTTATTTCAAATATGTTCCCGAGAGGCCGCTGGTTGCGAGGTAGCTGGTTGTCGCTCACCTAGTCACCATGCAGGCTGCACGGAACGCGTGTCGGTTGTCCATTTTTGACGAGTTTACATTAACTTGGGGTATTCGCGTTGCCATCTCGTCCAAAGAAAATCTGCCAGGTACTGTACCTGCTTCCAACGCTTCTTTGAGTAGGCGTCACTCTTGCAAAAAAAAGTCTGGGTGGGAATGCAACGCCGGCATTCAAAAGATGTAAGTGATTGGGAGTCAGCGCCTCAGGTTCATCGGGATCATGGTTGAATTAATATTATATTAATTCAACCATGATCGGGATTGTCAGAGACTGGCGTCAGAGGACGGTTGTTGAAGATGGCCTCAACCTCGCACATCAACGTGCCGAATTCTTGGTCGTTAAATTTGATCATGTCCGTGTCATCGCCAATGGACGTGTCATCGCCCATGGACGTGTCAACGCCAATGGACATGTATGTCATCGCCCATTGATGTGTCATCGCCCATGGACGTGTCAACGCCAATGGACATGTCATCGCCCATTGATGTGTCATCGCCCATGTACGTGTCAACGCCAATGGACGTGTCATCGCCCATGGACGTGTCATCGCCCATGTACGTGTCTACGCCAATGGACGTGTCATCGCCCATGGACGTGTCATCGCCCATGGACGTGTCAGCGCCAATTGACATTAAATGTTTTGGTCGTTATATTAGAAGTTTTGGTCGTTATATGAAATTTTTTGGTCGCTATATTAAATGTTTTGGTCGTTACATGTTAAATGTTTAGTCGTTATGTATTAAATGTTCTGGTCATTATATATTAAATGTTTTGGTCGTTATATATTAAATGTTTTGATCGTTATATTAAATGTTTTGGTCGTGATATATTAAATGTTCTGGTCGTTATATATTAAATGTTTTGTTCGTTATATATTAAATGTTATGGTCGTTATATTAAATGTTTTGGTCGTTATATATTAAATGTTTTGGTCGTTATATTAAATGTTTTGGTCGCTATATATTAAATGTTTTGGTCTTTATATAAAATGTTTTGGTTGTTATATATTAAATGTTTTGGTCGTTATATATTAAATGCTTTGGTCGTGATATTAAATGTTTTGGTCGTTATATATTAAATTTTTTGGTCGTTATATTAAATGTTTTGGTCGTTATATATTAAATGTTTTGATCGTTATATAAAATGTTTTGGTTGTTATATATTAAATGTTTTGGTCGTTATATTGAATGTTTTGGTCGTTATATATTAAATGTTTTGGTCGTTATATTAAATGTTTTGGTCGTTATATATTAAATATTTTGGTCGTTATATTAAATGTTTTGGTCTTTATATATTAAATGTTTTGGGCGTTTATTAAATGTTTTGGTCGTTATATTAAATGTTTTGGTCGTTATATTAAATGTTTTGGTCGTTATATATTAAATGTTTCGGTCGTTATATTAAATGTTTTGGTCTTTATATATTAAATGTTTTGGGCGTTTATTAAATGTTTTGGTCTTTATATATTAAATGTTTTGGGCGTTTATTAAATGTTTTGGTCGTTATATTAAATGTTTTGGCCGTCATAATATTTGTTTTGGTCGTTTTATTAAATGTTTTGGTCAATAAATATTAAATGTTTTGGTGGTATTTTTAATGTTTCTGTTTTTTTTTTATGTTTCGGTCATTATATTAAATGTTTTTGTCGTTATATCAAATGTTTTGGTCGTTATATTAAATGTTATGGTCGTTATATATTAAATGCTTTGATCGTTATATTAAATGTTTTGGTCGTTATATTAAATGTTTTGGTCGTTGTATTAAATGTTTTGGTTTTTAAATATTAAATGTTTTGGTCGTTTCTTTAATGTTTCGTTCGTTATATTAAATGTTTTGGTCCTTACATATTAACCCTTAACGGCCGGTGCAATGAATTGTTTGTAAAAAAAAATATGGAAGTTGATTTTTGGGCTTTACTGACTCATAATAAGAGTAATAGATAAGCAAACCAAGAAATTCACTTTCACAAAACAATATTAATAGTTTACGAATTAGTACAGTCAGGACCACACATGCACCAAAGGAAAAAGAGCTTTACTATTGAATTAGAACCAATTTATTCTCTTATGCACATATTTGACTGTAAAAATACATGATTATTTAGACGTTACTTATCATAGTAGCATCTAATCGACTTGTAAATCCTCTTTTATTCACACAGTAAATCACAGTAAGAAAATAATTAAATGGCACTTGTTACAAATTTCACAGCCAGCACTGAGGCAATATGCTGAATTAATATGCTCCTTAATAACATAGAGCTGCAGGAAAAATATGAGCAAATATAATGTAGATCAACTGGTGTGACATTCTAGCGATTGTGGAGTGCAACAAAATGATTTGTCTTGTTATTGAAACAGGGATGCACATTGCATTTTGTGCATGCAACATTCGTGCGATTTGCACAATCTTCAAAACGGCAAATGCAACGAGCTTCTGCAACAAAGGGCCAGTGGCCAACTTGATCATATCGAACAGAATTCTGAGGGACAACTGTTACATGCATAGTTTGAAGTCGCGTACTGCTCGTCAGGCTGCACCTCGTCTCCGCAGGCGTACAGTTCTCAGAACAAGGGCAGATACATAAGCAAGCGACTAAAGTGCAATGGGCCCAGGATCAATACTGCTGTGCTGCGAAAACTAGCTGAAGGCTAATTGCGTGACTCGAGAACGTGCATCTGCATAGTATGGGGTCTGAAGACCTACTGCGCTGCCATGTGTGTCGCGTGAGTCAGCGTGACTACAAGATACAATGAAAAGCCAGAGTCACGGTTCGGGCGTGAACTTTGGAATTCTAATTTTTATATTACGACATAATTATAACGCGGAGATTCTTAAATTGCGCAGCAATTTTGTACAGTCGTTATATTAAATGTTTTAGTCGCTATATTATATGTTTTGGTCGTTGTATTAAATGTTTTGGTCAATAAATATTAAATGTTTTGGCCGTTTTTTTTAATGTTTCGGTCGCTTTTTTATGTTTCGGTCGTTGTATTAAATGTTTTGATCGTTGTATTAAATCCTTTGGTCGTTATATATTTAATGCTTTGGTCGTTATATTAAGTGTTTTGGTCGTTGTATTAAATGTTTTGGTCGTTTTTTAATGTTTCGTTCGATATATTTAATGTTTTGGTCCTTACATATTAAAGGTTTTGGAAATTTTTTACTAATTCGGTCACTTTTGTAATGTTTCGGTCGTTTTAATATATGTTTTTATCGTTATACATTGAATGTTTTGGTCGTTATTTATATAATGTTTTGTTCGTTATAAATCAAATGGTCATCGCCAATGGATAATTCATCGCCAATGGACGTGTCTGCGCCGACGGACGTGTCATCGCCAATGGACGTGTAAACGACCATGGACGTGTCAACGCCAATGGACGTATCATCGCACATTGATATGTCATCGACCATGGATATTTCATCGCCCATGTACGTGTCAACGCCAATGGACGTGCCATCGCCCATGGACGTGTCATCGCCCATGGACGTGTCATCGCCAATTGACATATTAAATGTTTTGGTCGTTATATTAGAAGTTTTGGTCGTTATATGAAATTTTTTGGTCGCTATATTAAATGTTTGGTCGTTACATGTTGAATGTTTTAGTCGTTATATATTAAATGTTCTGGTCATTATATATTAAATGTTTTGGTCGTTATATATTAAATGTTTTGGTCGTTATATTAAATGTTTTGGTCGTTATATATTAAATGTTTTGGTCGCTATATTATATGTTTTGGTCGCTATATTGAATGTTTTGGTCGTTACATATTAAATGTTTTAGTCGTTATATATTAAATGTTCTGGTCGTTATATATTAAATGTTTTGGTCGTTATATATTAAATTTTTTGGTCGTTATATATTAAATGTTTTGGTCGCTATATTAAATGTTTTGGTCGCTATATGAAATGTTTTGGTCGTTATATGAAATGTTTTGGTCGTTATATATTAAATGTTTTGGTCGTTATATATTAAATGTTTTGGTCATTATATATTAAATGTTTTGGTCGTTATATTAAATGTTTTGGTCGTTATATATTAACTGTTTTGGTCGTTATATTAAATGTTTTGGTCGTTATATATTAAATGTTTTCATCGTTATATAAAATGTTTTGGTTGTTATATATTAAATGTTTCGGTCGTTATATTAAATTTTTTGGTCTTTATATGTTAAATGTTTTGGGCGTTTATTAAATGTTTTGGTGGTATTTTTAATGTTTCGGTCGTTTTTTTTTATATTTCGGTCGTTATATTAAATGTTTTGGTCGTTATATTAAATGTTTTGGTCGTTATATTAAATGTTTCGCAGTTTTCATCAACATCGCTCGTATCAGCTGCTAACATGTCCATCCTTTCAGCAATAGATGCTTTCTTGGCAGACGATCCATAAAAGAACCCTGTAGCCATATCTAAAAAAAAATTATGAGGACTGCCAACCTCAAAACAGAGTTTAAAATGCTATGTCTATTTGTATGTTACGCCTAAAACAATAATATAGTTGTATTTATCTGTATTTAGGTGTAAAAAAATGTCGATTACCTTGATAAGACAAACTGAACGATTTTGCCCATTTGTGTCTGGTAATAAATGGTGCTGTCCTAACAACTAATTTGTACTAACGAAAAAAAAGTCAACAATATAAATATAAGCGTCAAATAATTTAGCTAGACCTTTTATCACACATATGAATCATGCTCATCTCACTGGTATTTTTTTCGTTGGGATAACTAACCTTTCTTGGAGTCCACGATGGACAAAAGTTGACAAGATGAAAGGTTGTCTGTCATGCAACAACCTCCATGACCCCCGCTTACACACTGAGCACAATAATTTTATCATTTTATTCCCCTAATTGAGCGATGTGGCGGTGTCTGGCATGTTTATCTGGACTGCACCAATGCGTTCACTTCGAACTCAGAATCCACAGGCTAATATTTTCTCTATATAAAATGTTTTGTTCGCTTTAAATTAGATGGTCATCGCCAAAGGATGTTTCATCGCCAATAGACGTGTCATCGCCAATGGACGTGTCATCGCCTATGGACGCGTCATCGCCTATGGACATGTCAACGCCAATGGACATGTCATCGCCTATGGACGTGTCATCGCCCATGGACATGTCATCGCCTATGGACGTGTCATCGCCCATGGACGTGTCAACGCCACTGGACGCGTCAACGCCAATGGACGTGTCATCGCCAGTGGACTTGTCATCGCCCATGGACGTGTCATCGCCCATGGACGTGTCTTAAAATGCCTAGCAAATTACGGAGCAGGCAATAAGTCCAGCAGCTATCTCAATCAATCGTCAGTTATGGAAAGATCGGGTTCCAGAGGCCTTAAATGTTTTGGTCGATATATATTAAATGTTTTGGTCGTTATATTAAATGTTTTGGTCGTTATATATTAAATGTTTTCGAAGTTATATTAAATGTTTCGGTCGTTTTTTTAAATGTTTCGGTCGTTATATTAAATGTTTTGATCGTTATATTAAATGTTTTGGTCGTTATGTATTGAATGTTTTGGTCGTTATATTAAATGTTTTTGTCGTTATATCAAATGTTTTGGTCGTTACATATTAAATGTTTCGGTCGTTATAATGAATGTTTTGATCGTTATATATTAAATGTTTTGGGCGTTATAATAAATGTTTTGGTCGTTATATCAAATTTTTTGGTCGTTATATATTAAATGTTTTGGTCGTTATATATTAAATGTTTTGGTCGTTAAAATAAATTTATTGGTCGTTATACTAAATGCTTTGGTCGTTATATTAAATGTTTTGGTCGTTATATTAAATGTTTTTGTCGTTATATATTAAATGTTTTGGTCGTTAAATTAGATTTATTAGTCGTTATATTAAATGCTTTGGTCGTTATATTGAATGTTTTGGTCGTTATATATTAAATGTTGTGGTCGTTATATTAAATTTTTTGGTCTTTATATTAAATGCTTTGGTCGTTATATTAAATGTTTTGGTCGTTATATATTGAATGTTTTGGTCCTTGCACTAAAATTACGAGGAAAATGGACCAGAGTCATGGAACAAAGCAAATTTATTAGATCAAAGAGCTCTGAAGAGTCCCAGACTCCTTCCCAGGCACCTTCCTCTTTAGCGCCACTTCACGTCTGCATACGGAAAATTGACACTGAATTCGATTAATCTAGATATTACACAGAAATTTATAAATTAAAATTCCAACAGTTTGAATAATGAAATGACCATACTATGAAGTATTTTATTTACTGGAACGTGTTCAGAAGATCGGAATCAGGTTCGAAACTAGCTGAAGGCTGCGAAAACTAGCTGAAGGGTATATGCGTGACTCGAGTGGGTGCGTCTGCATAGTATGAGGCCTGAAGACCTACTGCGCGGCCATGCGAAAGAGCCGAATACAAGGCGTGACTACAAGATACAATGAAAAGCCGGAGTCACGGTTCGTGAGTGAACTTTGAAATTCTAATTTTTACATTACGATATAATTTGAACGCGGAGATTCTTAAATTGCGTAGCAATTTTGTTCAGTCGTTATATTGATTAAATGTTTTGGTCGTTATATTCTATATCTTAGTCGCTGTATTAAATGTTTTGGTCAATAAATATTAAATGTTTCAGTCGTTTTTTTATGTTTCGTTTTTTTTTTATATTTTCGTCGTTACATTAAATGTTTTGGTCGTCATATATTAAATGCTTTGGTCGTTCTATCAAGTGTGTTGGTCGTTGTATTAAATGATTTGGTCGTTATATTAAATGTTTTGCTCGTTGCAATAAATGTTTTGGTCGTTATATTAAATGTTTTGGTCGTTGTATTAAATGTTTTGGTCGTTATATTAAATGTGTTGGTCGTTGTATTAAACGTTTTGGTCGTTGTATTAAATGTTTTGGTCGTTATATTAAATGTTTTGGTCGTTATATATTAAATGTTATGGTCGTTGCACTAAAATTACGAGGAAAATGGACCAGAGTCATGGTACAAAGCAAATTTATTAGATCAAAGAGCTCTGAAGAGTCCCAAACTCCTTCCCAGGCACCTTCCTCTTTAGCGCCACTTCACGTCTGCATACAGAAAATTGACATTGAATTCGATTAATCTAGATATTACACAGAAATTTATAAATTTAAATTCCAACAGTTTTAATAATGAAATGATCAGACTATGAAGTATTTTACTTACTGGAACGTGCTCAGAAGATCGGAATCAAGTTTCGTACTGAATTGAGAAAAAAGCACTCCCGAGGTAGTACCATGAATTTTCACGCAGGCTATCAGTGCGACGATCCTTGGTCTCTTTAATCTATTTTCACAATGGCAAAATTTTAACGCTGCAAGTGATATTAATAAACTCGATGGTCAACTTTTGGGAGGTTTGAAAATTTGAGTGAAATAAAGTAAATAATTAGGGTAAATCAGTTTTGTATCCTCGACGACTGACTAATTATTATAACAAGATCTTTTAGAGTCAGATCAAAGCAGATGAGTTTAACTCGTTGTGAACACCGGAATTGCGAACAGCAAATCAAGTTATCTGTAGAGCATCAATCAGCTAGAGAATCAGAGTGCTGCGATCTTTCTATCAAAGGCAAAGATAGCCTCCTCATAGGCGTCGTGTTATATATTACCTAGCTCGAACTATTACCTAAAATGTCATTTACCGAGTAGCTATTACCTTGAATATTCAAATTGCTACCATAACATTTTACCAACTAGCTCCAGTGCTTTAGCTCTTTATTACCTTACCTTAAAAACTTTACCTTACCTGCTAGCACTGAGCTCATTACCTAATATTACCTCGAGTACAATTTTCTCATCTAAGTTATTAAACGGTTACCATTATCCCATGTACCTGTGTCATTACCTAGGAATATTTTCTGATACCAACTATGTTTAATATCCGGGTCTAAAATTCTTAACAATTCAAGTTGTTTTGCGTCTCTCATAATATTGTTATTTGACAGTTTCACTTCATCCTCCTTTTCGGAACCGCGGGTGGCGGATGGTCGGGGGGAGCGCCACCGACGGGCTTAACCCGTTGTCTTCTCCGACCGCCAGTTTCGCAAGAGTTTCATTCATTCGTTTAATAAAAATTCTTCGAATTTAAACTTAATTTACCCCCACTCGCCATAGTTTTCGAAATATATATATAAATATATATAATATATATGTATATATACAACTTAATCACTTAAGCTAATTTAGGTCTCTAATTGCTAGTTTTTATGATTGCATATGGATATGAAATTGTTAGGCGAAAATGGCCTGCATGCCGAATTTCAGACTCTAGAGCAATAAGAAGTGGGCTAATTTTCGTTGTCAATTTTAACAACAAACGTGAAGCTGAGTAAAGAAAAACGTGTCAAAAAGGTGACAAAGCTGCCCGAGCAACTATCGCCCTGTCAGTTTGACAAGTGTCGTTTGCAAGGCAATGAAATCTGTTGTGAGGGATCGATTGATAGATCATTTGACTGCTAATAATCTCCTATCAGACTGTCAACATGGCTTTATTGCCGGGAGATCCTGCACCACTAACCTCTTGTCTACTCTGAACGAATAAACCCGCATGCTGGACGAAATATTGCCAGTAGATGCAGTGTATCTCGATTTTGCCAAGGCATTTGACAGTGTCCCACAAGAGCGGCTGTTGCGGAAATTGCAGTCTTTGGGAATTGACAGCAATGTACTCAAATGGATCAGAGATTTTCTAGTAGGGAGGCGACAACGTGTCAGCATTAATGGGTCTATATCAGATGGACTTCAGTGCGCAGCGGCGCGCCACAAGGAAGCGTTATCGGGCCTGTTTTATTCGTTGCGTTTATAAACGATCTGCCAGAAGCTGTGTCTAGCCTGTGCTCGATGTATGCTGACGACAAAAAATTTTTTAATACAGTGAAGAATACGTCGCAAAAAGTACAGTT
>NW_025939238.1:0-15316 GCF_000764305.2 Hyalella azteca | reverse complement strand
ATTTCTATATCTAGGTACTCGTAGGAGCGTCTGATCAGCCAAAGCAGTTTATTGGATGTATTAACTTCCGTAATGTTTGGAACAGCTGAGAGCGATAGGTGATTATTCATTTATTCTATTGCCATGACGTTAACTTTGTGTGTTCAAAATATCCTGTAGTGTTAGAGGTATTTGTTCGATGCTCAGGTTAAAGGATCGCCATGTCACCGAGTGGTTACTAGTTCTTTTAAAGTATTTTTCAGGGGGATTCAATGCAGCATGTTGCATCAGGTAACCATTCTCAACGAACTATTTCTTTTATAAATGATGTGCAGGCTTCAGAACAATTAAGTATGGCTTAGTAAAAAAAAGAATTGGTGAACAATGTATTACTGTGAGCATGTCTTATGTGATGAGTGTGAACTCGATCTTCGTGATAGTGCGTGACGTGTTTCACAGATGAGAGGTGCCAGAGAGATTTTGGGTTGGAGAAATTTACAAGATTTAATACCAACGGATATTATTTCCATTATTAAATCATCAGAAGCGGCAATGGATGTAATACTTTTGAACTTAAAGAAGAGCTAGAAATATAAAAATTACTCAGAATAATAGATTTTTTACTTTTGCCTCTACACACTGTATATGCTTGACGATCAATTGGAATGAGTTTGCTATCTAATAATGTCTAATAACGTAATAGTTTGCTATCTAATAATGTCTAATAATATAATAATATATATTAATCAATAATTAATAATGGATTATTAATCATTCATACTTCACTGCTAGTACAAAAATAACATTTTAAGTGCACCGCTGTGTCCTCTCAAAATAGTGCACATTTCATTTTCGATGCCGACGATACCCGTAATTGTATTGTTTAACGGCCAAGAATTGCTTAGATAAATGATGACCGAACGTTGACACGCACAAACAGGACTGCTGCATTATCCTTCGATTCAAAATTGTTTTCAAATAACGATAGATTTTATAAGAATTGATTATTCCCTGAGGAGAAAAGTAATGCCCATTGAGGAGACTATAATCATTAGCGTATAACGCAAATTTTGTTCTGTAGATAATGCGGTGATAATTATTGTGTAAACGGGTTTGCAAAGTTTTATTCATTGTGTACTGCTTAGATGTTTACACGAGTGTGATTCTGTGAGAAATTTTGTTCAAACTCCAGTGCGAATAAACTCGAACAATATGAACGCAGCGATATTGAATATTGATGTGATGTTCATTGAATAGCAATTAATCAACCTGCCTACCAACGAAGTGCTCCGTGGCAGTGTTGAATTTTGTTGTCAGTGTTTCAGCATCTATACTTTTTTCATCATGAATTTTATCTATACTTGGTTGACTAAGGTTGATCAGGGGATTAAAAGTACTTGCCTGATCTCTAGTTCCAAATCTTCATTTTCAGCATTATTGTTTAAAAAAGAATACGAAGACCACCAACACATTTGGTGGCTTGGTCGAACGCCACATTCATTTCCTTTTCGAAAGCTTTGCTGGTAATAAGTATATTAAATATTTAAGTTTGTGTTTAGTGTGAAATTGAGAGATAGGTCAACGCAGGGGATAGATACAAACAACTTCGCACCATCCTGGCTTGATAAGCCCAAGCAGAGCATGAATAAATGAATAACACTTTCTCGAATTATAAGCTACTGTGTGAGATGATCAATGAGCTCATGGTAAAGATGAATTGTTATAAAGACCCGCTATTGTTCAGGTCCAGTTTTTTCTTCCTGTTGCTTCTGCTGCAAATAAATATAATCTAACGGAGGCTCAGACGTCATCTGATGGCCGGGTCGTCGCGGCTTGGCTGATGGTTCTCGAGAAAGATTGTTGCTGTAATGGAGAGCTTCTCTCGAATTTCATTTTATACTTATTCTATTCAACATCGCGGACTGTTGATTATCAGGATAGCGATGGCATATTAAATTTTTACTACATGCGATGATGTCTTTTTTTACGAAAAGAACGACTATTATCTATTTGACTTTTTAGCTACAGAATAACATTTAGTATAACCAAATTCCTCGTTGGGAATTCTAATGGAGTTGTGTTGGATATAAACACGTTCTTGTTAACCTTATTTTTGCTATTTTTTAGTGTTCAGAATAATGAACTGTATTTTAGTGTTACTCTTAATCACCAACGGTACAACCGTCGGATGACCTTATAATAATTAAGATGAGTGGCCCTACCATTGATGTGGCCATTTTGGCTGAAATAAAGTTTGTCAAGCTGCGTGTTATTATTTCTTACTTAACCAGTTGAGCTGAAATTATTCCTCACAATCCAGTTAAGATCGACGATTAAATTAAAATAAGTTTTTAGTTCGCTGATGTTGCCGTTGGAGTACTTGAGTATTATTATTATCAAAATCTGACTGTTTGATCACTTACATGCATGGATGCCAGTTATTGTACGGTAGTTTTTTCTCTTTTTATTTCATAAACCAGTAACATATTAAATTGTATTAATTATTTTCCTCCTTTCAATGTTGCACAAAGTAAGATTAATTAATTTTGTGTGTTACTGTTATCTAGATTAAATTATAAGAAATAAAAATTAACTCGCCCGTAACAACAACGTAAATTGTAAAAATATTTTTTTCACCTTTCAAGCAGGTTCCTTCAATAGGTATTATATTACCGGTTTACTTACCTAGTTTGGTTATAAGATCGCTAACCAGGACATCATACGTTAACATAGGCCAAATAAAGGTGAGATTTGTTAAGATGAGCAAGATATTGGTTACACAATAACTAAGAAGGGAAATTAAACATGAATAAAATTAGCAAGAGAATTGATGAGCACTCCCAAGATTATTGTTGCGCCTTAGCACACATGTCGTTATAACAATCGCCGACCGACTGGTACCATCAAACCTGTTAATCTTATTTCGGTGTTGTATCCAGATGTGCTTGGTATTGAACGGTGAGGCACTTGCACGGGCGGAACTTGATACATTTGACATAAAACAATATTTTAGGTTATTTGAAGCATCAGAGATCAATCAATGTTTTATTTTGTATTTGACATTTGTTTAAGTAAAATTGAGCTGTATATGGCTTAGTAAATGTAAAAGAAAAAATTCAAAGGAGCTCAGAGGATATCGGAAGAATGTATATAAAGGAATACGATATCATCGATAATTGAATTTATCAAAGTACGGGCTTCAATGTGCTCACACATGTTTTTCGTCGAGGTAAGGAACATGAAAATTCAAAAATATTTGAGCGGCTCATATACACTATAACCTCGTTTTATACCGAGATGGAAATGTAAACTGTATAACGCCAACAGCTGTACCTGAGAAACCAGGTAAATGCCTTTTCCCCGAAAAGACGCGACGGGTTTGACAATCCAAGTGGCGCGTTCACGGAGGTGCGTCTCGCAGAACTCGCGGTGCTCCGTGGGCAGCACGAAACTCGTAGGGATGAAGTCGAAGAGCTTGACGCCGAACTGACGCTGCATGCGCTTCATGTTCAGGTTAAGAGAAACAAATTCGTTATTTTCTGAACCACTTTTCGGTGTCGACGGAACAACATTCTGCGTAGCTCATGGAGCAATATTCTGCGTAGCTCATGGAGCAATATTCTGTGTAGCTCATGGAGCAATATTCTGCGTAGCTCATGAAGCAATATTCTGCGTAGCACATGGATATTCAGCAAATAGGCAGCTTCTTTGAGGCAATTTTCATACATATATCTACTGCGGCAATTGCCCTACTTGCACTCTACGCTAAATTATTTCTATGTCTTCATCAGGAATTTTCCAGCCCGTCATTGTGGATAAAAAGAAAAAGAGCTCGAGGCTACATCTAATTCAAAGGCTAAAGTTAAAAAAACTTCGTGTAATTCAAGATTCTGAAAATCAGGGCCCGAGTTATTACATTTTAAGTCCTCGGAAAGGGCGTGCCTGATTTTCACAAATGATTTGAGCTCTGAAACTTGCAAACTTTGCATGCGTGAATCAACGAAGCCAAAATTGGCTGAACGATTCGAAATTTTGGTGACGTTTAAAGAAGTTTAACTAGATTCCCATGGGCTTTAGTCGGGATGAGGGCGCCAGATAACGGCTTGAAAAAGGCACGAAACAAAGACATCTTTTATGGGGCATTGTTGTCATGAAATGCTTGTTTATGTAATACAAACGATTGTTTAAGGTGATCATGTGACTAAAGGCAATAAAAATATTGCTAAGAATCTATGCGGTGTTTAACGAATATTGTGGGCTTTGATATAATTATTTGTGAGATCAGAATGATACAAAAAAAATTGGTTTTATCTGGTTCCGCATTTACTCATATACTCTTAATTGATGGTAAGAATACTAATTGAAAACAAATTGGAAAGACATCCTTTTTTGATTGATGTTTTTATTTACTGTATATTCAGTTAGATCGGACAAAAATATTACTAAAATATAACTTTAGAATAAGCGTCCATTGTATGAAAACTTATCCCGCATAATGTTATAAATAATATACGTTGAAAAATTAATTTTTAAATACAACACCTCTAAAGAATCCAGTATCTCCAATGTTAAAGATGTACAATTAATTTCTCGTTTCATTTTCGACTAATAAAAAAATAATTTTTTTAATATATGAATTTTTTTCAAAATTATTTATTCTGTCAATTGATTCATGCATTGCCTCCGACTTCACACAAGTGTTCAAAATTGCAGATCAATTGGACAGGTAAAATTGCAGATCAATTGGACAGTTGCGTCAAATATCAATTATAAGATTTGTAGGTGACAAAATATTTTTTTACTTTTTTTATATTTGAAAAAACATTTTTTTCCAAAATTATTTATTTTGTCATTTGATTCATGCATTGTCTCCAGCTTTACACAAGTGTGCAAAATTTTGGATCGATAGGATAAGTAGAAGTGTATTAAATTTTGATTACAAGATTTGTAGCAGACAGACAAACAAGAAGTGAAGTTAAAGAGAAGTGTTGTAATAAAAAGAATTAGTGAATCAGCAAAATGAAAACCAGAATCTTTAAACGGATTAACGTGTTTCTACTAACTCGAAATAAGGAGTATCTGCGTGGGAGTGAGCTAGAGAAAATTACTGGCAATAATTTAGTATAAGTATAAAGATCAACGAAGTATAAAGATTAACAGCTAAATATTTAGTTATTATTTTAATCGCAAGACTCCGGCGTGTCGTATCCAGCATAACGTTCATTAAACATTAAACTTACAATAAAATATCGGAAATTTCTGTGAGCATGGAGTTGGAGTAACGTCTGAGTAAATTGAAATTTATTTTAAATCAGTAGCCTAGTATTGCATTCCAAAATATGCTATATTATGTATATATTTTGGAAATATGTTGTATATAGAGGTAAATAAAAAAGCTTACTCCATACAAAAGCATTTCATGGCAAATAGGAAAAATTTAGCTTAGTTGAGCTTGCTTTAATATGGTTGAAGCCTTTTCGTAATGATACCATGTAAAAGCAAATAAATCCTCCCTGCCTTCAGATAGGACCAAAAAATATTATTGAATTTCAAATAAGTTCTCGAAAAAACAACTAAACGGTGAAATAATAATTGGAAATTCTAATAATTTTTAAAACTCGATGAGAAATTCCATCGTTAGCTAACAGGAGAGATTGGAAGGATTAATTTATTATTCGTAATATAATCTCGGAAAAAACCGTAATGAAGTATTGGAAGAAAATAGAAATCAACATGCAAGACAATTTAGGAGCGAATGCATATCGCTAAATGTACGCTCGGCGACCCTGAACACATTACTTCTCCAACGGATTTTAAATCATTATTACAAGGCGAACAAATAATTCGATTAAGCCCATATACTGATTAGACATTTACAGGCCAAAAAATTGTGTTATTTAATTTTAGCCGCATTCTGCCATCAAGCGTAACCATGCCAAAAGAATGCAAAAAAGAATTACAAGTGTCCTCATGAGTGAAGCAAAAATTCTTGTGTGAATAATGAAAAAATCACTTGTCGAAAAATTAATGAAATATGTAAATAAATAAAAATAATACTATAAATAGTACAATAATCAAACTCCTGGAACAACTTGATAATCGCGCACTGGGATTCAAATGACGAGAAATGAGTAACGTGGATTTGTGAGAAAGTAACGTGGATATGTGAGTAAGTAACGTGGATATGGGAGTAAGTAACGTGGATATGTGAGTAAGTATAACGCGGATATGGGAGTAAGTAACGTGGATATGTGAGTAAGTACTGTTGATATGTGAATTAGTAACGTGGATATGTGAATAAGTAGCGTGGATATACCGTATGAGTAAGTAACGTAGATATAAAAGTAAGCAACACGTAGATACGCAAGTATATCCACGATAGGTTACTTACGGATAGAAATTAAAGAATCGACAGGATGAAGTGAGAGGACTGAGTCATATGAGACTTGTAACTGTTCGAGTTTTGTGACTGGATTTGGAAACTTGTGACTATGTGTGTCTTGTGACTGGACGGGTTGACTTGTGACTGGACGGGTTGACTTGTGACATGCTTGAGGCTTGTGACAGGACAAGGGGACTGATGACTGCTTAAGACTTGTGACTGGTCTGGGAGACCTGTGACTGTTTGATGCTTGTGACTGGATATAGGTACACTTGTGACTGCTTGACACTTGTGACTGGACAAGAAGACTTGTGACTGCTTGAGACTTATGACTGGTCTGGGAGACCAGTGACTGTTTGTGTCTTGTGACTGGACAGGGTGACTAGTAACTGTTGAAGACTAGTGACTGGACACGGAGACTTTTGATAGTATGTGGTTTGTGACTAGACAGGGAGACTTGCGACTATTTGACACTTGGGACTGAACAGGCAGACTTGTGACTTGACTGGGTGACTTGGGACTTGACACGGCGACTTGTGACTGGGCGATAGACTTGTGACTGGACGTTGAGACTAGTGACTGTACGGGGAGACTTGTGAATGTTTGACACGAAGCTTAACCAATTTTTGGTGCTAATCTTCAAAAGCGTGATCGTCTGCTGACGCTGCAAATGCTCAGCCCAGGCAGGGAGTGGTTTTTCATGCGGAGACACGCCTCTCAAATTTTAAAACTGTCTCTTAATGACGTATTCAGAAAATATTTATTTTACATCTCTAAAAAAAGGAAAAATGTTAGAAGTAAAATAATCTAAATAATCTTCTTTTATATCCTGTCAAAATTTAGACGCGGCTGTCAGTCGAGTTTCGGTTGCAACTCCCGGATTAGAGATGAATCAGATGTGAAATGGCCGCTTCCCCTATTTAGCAGCTCAATTAGAGCTATTTCGGGTAGTTCCATGGGAAAAAATATAATAGTCAAATGACACACGAAATCAGCGGCTGGTCAGGCCATCATTGGCTTACCCTGCTCAGTAGCTGGCATGAGTTCTTAGCGCGAGCGTGACAAACCCCTGCCTTTAGTTGTGACGTTGCTGGTGCATTGTGTATGGGTGCGAACTCATCAACACGCGAGCGTTTCAACACTCTTGCACACCGCTAGGAGAGCTTGGGGCGTCCTTGAGCCAGCGCCAGACAGGAATCAAAATTTTGATAGGGCACCATGAAGCAAGCATCAACTCACTGTTGCAGCTGACCCAACTTGGTGCTTGGCCTGTCACATTTACTCAACCAAATCAAGCAAAATTTTACTATGGAATTATTGACGTCATTTCTGATACCAGCACCCTTGTATGAAGAGTAAACTCTTGCAGCTCAAGCAAGCTTGTAAAGATAAAGAGGCTCAGGAGAACACTTGATGGCAAAAGAGTTCCATCAACTCCAGTTCTAGTGGTTTCTGAGGGCCGTGATTTACCTATAAAAATTAAAATTGGCTACCTCTCTTTACCAATTAGGGCTTATGAATTCCTTTTGTAGCAGTGCTATCGCTGCCAGCGATGTAAACACTCTGCTAATGGATGAATAAGCAAGATGAGATGTCTAGTCTGCACTAAGGAGCATCAATTCAGCACGTGTCACAGCAAAGTTTTCAATTGTGCCAATTGTGGTGGGCCCTACAAGGCTAACTCACTTGAGTGTGATTTGGCTCCAAAGCGTACAGGAGGAGTTGGTCGGGATGCCTCCAAGGTAAGGGCTGTAGCCTTGTAGGCGTACTTGGGGGAGTGCTCTGGGGTGTCACCCGCCTCGGGCTGATAGGGGCAAGCGAGTGTTGGCAGATGTTCATCATTGATTGGACAGTCCAGGTCGCGTGACTGGTTCTTTGCCGTTTAGCCAGGCTGTTGGAAATAGATCAATTGTTGATGTTTCTCTGGTGTCTTTGAATACTCCTGCTCCAAATTGTTAGCACAGCCCAGTGTTGTTCCGCTACCAGCTGATTTATGATTCGTTCAACTAATTGTCTTGCTGATCTGTTTTCTCTTTCTCTGTACAAAATCAAGTACAAAATCATTATGGCCGTATCTCTCAAGCCTTTGTCAAGAGGCTTGACACAAGACAATGTCAAGACTCAAGGGGCAAGTGCGCAGCGAAAGGATTGCAGAAGAGAAGGCTTAATTGAGGAGTAACCTTCGCCGCATGGAGTCATCAAAATTAATATAAACAGAGTTCGAAGAATAATTCGGATATAAAGCAATACTTGAGCACAAATCAAAATTTAAAACCAATCAGGTACAGAAAATAGTAGAAAAAAGATTCATTAAGTGAACGGTGATTACGCAGTCTGCAATCTCTCACTGGGGGATTAGCAACCTGAGAGAGCTCTTTGTCAATTGCGAAAGGCAGCAATCTTAAGATCTGCAAACGAATGCCTTGCTCACCCATCAAAACTTCTGTTACCTAGCAAAACTTCTTTTCCACAACTTTTTCTAGCAAAATTTTCTTAAATATCAACTCAATATATACCGTTTCTTTAAATATCAACTCAATTTCTGCCACTCTTCTAAAAAAATTTAGATGAATGATTTGTCTCATCTGCAACATAAAATTTGTCGTGCCCCCTATAATTTACACTTGCACTGTTAAAATAATTTCAAAGCGATTTTAATATATTTTGTGGTTTTTAGTATTAAAGTTACCATTAAGGAGAATTGTTTTCGTGTTATTTTATTTAGTCCAAAGGCAGTCAAACTGTCACTGTGAAGCTTTAATAAAAAGTCATAAACTTTGTTATGAGGACTGCTAATCTTTTGAATGGTCTGCCCATTTTAAACATAATAGAAAAATTTGCATCAGAAGCATATTGCAGACACTGAAGATATCATCTGTTGGAATTCAGGTATGTTGTGGACACTGAAGATATCATCTGTTGTAATTCCGGCATATTGTGGACACTGAAGATATTATCAGTTTAAATTCAGGTATGTTGTGGAAACTGAAGATCTCATCTGTTGAAATTCAGGTTATATCGTGAACTCTAAAAATATCAGCTGCTAAAATTCAGGTATATTGTGGACACTGAAGATATCATCTGTTGAAATTCAGGTATATTGTGGACCCTGAAGTTATCATCTGTTAAAATTCAGGTATATTGTGGACACTGAAGATATCATCTGTTGAAATTCAGGTATATTGTGGACACTGAAAATATTATCTGTTGAAATTGCCGACTTCGTGACGCCAGAGTCAATTAGGCTGAGGTGCGATTGGAGTGATAGGTATAAATGTTTTGTCATCTTCAAATAGTATTCACAAAAATCTATTAAAATGACCGCAAACTCTACAATAACACAGGGTGTCCCACAAAAATGTCCCCGACTTTTTAGTTGATCTAATCTTTAAATTAACATATTCAATTTGATCTAATTTTCGAAATATAAGTTTTTCACAATAATCTATTCTAACTATATAATAATAAATTACGTTAAAATTATGTTAATTTGAAGCGGATTTAAAGTCAATCAAAATGTCACTTGAAATTTTTGTTAGACACTGTATATCAATCCTATATTCATATACAGCCACAAAACCTCACCACAATTTCACTTTGTCGGCGGTGTGCGCAACTACGAACTGGCAACCAAATATATTCGGCGGCGCAGCCATAGGCCACAAATTTTGCTGGCCCTGGAGCCACGGCCAAGCTTCACCATGCATTAACTTTACTCAGCCTCAGAGCTAGAAGCCGCAGACTACGCTTGAACTCCGTAATCCAGACAAGCGACGCACTGCCGAAAGATAATAGCGCCGTAGGTCTTCAGCCAATGCTTGGGCATGCTCGCTCATAAGTAGGCAGGTCCTCATCCGGCTGTACCAACTCCGGCCTAACCTTTTCTTGCCTAACCTATTCACGCTGTCCCGGCTCACAACCTTCTTGCAGCCAATGACTGGCTCTACCAGCACACTTGGACCTCCTTTCTAACTTCCTACAGCCAATGAGGCTGGGTTAGGACCGCTCAGATTTGTTTTGTGTGGAGAAATGTTGCAAATTGTGTAGGTTAGGCTTGAGGGTTAGGCCGGAAAAGGTTTGGCCAATTACAGTGTAACCAGGCTTACCTCTAGCAAGCTTATCATGTGGCCCTTTTCACATCCGCGTCGCTATGGCTTTGAGCGCTTGACTTCATAGGCTGTTATGCCCTCTAACATTCCTGCCTACGGAAACAAATGTGAATCAAGTGTGAAGTTTGGCCAAGCTGGCCTCCGGCACACGCTCAATATATTCTTCACCGGGGTACTACTACCCCTTACGAACGACCATGTAAAACATGCATACCGCACGCATGAAGTGAAGCAGACGCAAGTGTTGCTTCAAACATGAGCAGGTGAAGCTGGCCTTGATGTATTCAAAAAGACAACTGTTCCGTCTCATTCACTGCTGCGCTGGTAATTATGTAGGACCCGAAATCGTTCGTTTTTTCACACCTGTTTTAGTCATGCATGCATCACAAAATGATTTATAGGCAATTACTTTCAATTTATACATGTATTCATACTAAAGAATAATAAATATGAACGAATTTCTTCTTTTTTATTTATTAATTTATTCATTTATTTTTTCTTCAGGAAAGTAAAGGCGCGGATGAATCACCACTGCATCTTCTGCCTCCTGTGATATTTTTCAGAAATTGAATCTTCAAAATTTCTCTTTTATTAACTATTCCATGTAAATGTTTAGTATGATATTCCATTCATGATGTCAGAATGAGTTAAAACACGAAGCTGCGCATTTTGGTGTTTTTAGAATAATTGGGGAATAATTTTTATGTGCAAGGCGGACCACATTTGTTTACTGTGATCATCATCACGGCAGGTAGGTAACTATGACTCCCTGTGATTGATCTCGCTCCGACTGACGTTCTGATACGAGTAAATCGATGCCTTCGTGCAGCTAATAACAAACGAGTGTTCACGCTTGGATTGATGGAGTCTAATAATGTACTCTAAATATTTATAATAAATAATAATAATTTTTTTTAATTTAAACTATGAGACTTCGTGCTGCACGCACTGCATTTGCCACTGATAATAACTATCAATTAGTAACGCTCTGCTTGACGCACATGATCCAAACTCACAGAACCTTGAATACATTTTTCAATCTGATGAATAAGAAACCTAGATTCACATATGAACCGTGATGGAAAACCTGATGTTGCAGTAAAGCTCGATAACGGTACATTTTTCAATGAGATTATTTAGAGATTTTGCATCGCTAAATCTTTTTAGCAATAGATTTGGCATCGCTTCTACTATTCACAGTAATGTTGAACTGATAAATCGGGTTCATGAGGGTATAGTGACGATGGTGATCTAAGTTGTGATTGACCGATCAATAAGACTTGAAATAGAAATGAAAGAGTATGTGAAATGGACGTGACGTATGAATGGGATAAAGAAGCTGTATTCGTATAGGAAAAGTAATGAATTTATACTAGACACTGATGGCTGATACACATAGTTCGATAAATATTCGCTACAAGAATCATGCCAATTTTCTTCTAATATTCGTAGTTAGTGGCTTCTCCAACTTGTCGTCAGAGGTACTCACAGTAGTTAAGGATTGACTCGAATTTCCGAAATCGGGTAGAGAGAAACATAGACGGATAGCGGGAGGAATGGGATGAAAGCGAATGGTTAAAGGTAATGCATGGAGAGAGAACATGGAGAAATGGGGCTAAGTGTGCAGGCATTCAGCGCTTTAGCCGCTGAAGGGCCGATCTATCGTTGAAATTTTCGACCAGCGTTTCATTGCTACTTTTTGATTGCCTAGGACATAGGTTAATTTTTTAATTATAGGTTTATTTACAAAATAAACATTATCTTAAGCAGGATAAAATATACAAAAATAAACATTTAATTATAAACTACGCCTGATGTCCAACGTCGTATCTGTACCTATATATGCATAGCCAATTTATGGAAGGAAGCAATGAATCCAGATGATACAGTTGAAGCTAAATCGAAAGCAATCTGCATTTTAGCTTTAAGAATGACGATACCTACATTTAGTGGCATTCGTTGTTTTAATCCAGAATCTAATTGGTAGTATCTGGTCGCTTAAGTGTTTAACATCTCTAAGGAGAAAAATTTTAGTGACCGATATTCACTTTTTTCGTCGAAAAAATGATTACAACCGATATATACAATATTCATCGGAGCGACTGCTACAGTAGATTCACCGTTCAATAGCGTTGTCAAGAAGTTGTGTACGTTAATTGGCTCGCAACCGTGGACCAAGTAAAACAATTTGCATGTCAATACGCAGCACTTCCAAGCTTTGGGCGGAGGCCCCGTCCATAACGCTCCGATCGCTCAGGGTGACCGGATGTCAGTGTCGCGCTTTATGTTTGAGGAGTATTGTTCTTGTAAGCCTCCTGATATTACGTTAGATGCGAACGACGTAGCTCGGTTATCATTCTAGAGTTGCGCCAACATAAAAGAAATTTTTCGGTAAATATATTATTTCTGGATTATGTGGATACGCGAATACACCTCTGAATAGTTGAATCAGTTATTGACGCTGAGTGGCCTGGTAGCCAAAGTTGTTATTGTGTATCCATAACAACGCATCCGCTGGATCACATGTTTGCATTACCTGCTTGACGACGTATCAGTGACGACAAATATGAGAAAACTTGACACAATAACCTAATACATCATTAGATTAAGTCCTAGCCAGCTTTCATTGGCTTCATGCCAATTTTCGTCATCCTGGTTAAAATGATTAATTATTAATTATTTTAACTATTTTTGGCTTCATGTTATTTCTGCGTGGTGCCGGCTTAGTGCTAATTGTAACCATATAATGGCTAATAGCCAGTGAAGATTTTATATGTAATTTTTGTCTCCAAATTGATATTTTCAAAATATGAGTTGATTTATAATCTTCATTCTGTTGGAGTATACCCTTATCGCATTAATTATTGCGTAGCAATCTACAATCAACTACTGTAAGCTTTATTTTTATTTATTTATTAATTCCTTGTCCTTCAAGTCAGTGAAGCCTTGTCCCTGCCCTGACGACTTAAGCAGCAGCGCAAGCAGCGGTCCCTCAGACAGAGGAGCCCAGTGACTGAATGCGGTGATAACCTACGCGAGTTCAGTGAAGTTCATGTGCAGGTTCTCCATATTGACTAATTTTACTATTGTATTCTAAAATCTCGAATAAACGGTAGTGATAAATTAATTTAGTTTCTTTTTGGTTGAGTTACATATGCTTTAATGAGCGTTGGCATTTATGCAACTCAACCTCATTCTTGAATTGCATTCTTTCAGTTAAATTTTGAGATAGGACAGAAGAAAATTTTAGCGATCATTATCTTCATTTGCGTCCTAGGAGAACTCAAATTGAGATTTACACCGTAAGCTCTGTAAAATCTATTTCACGAAGCTCGCAATCAAGATGATTATTATTTTGCATATGCTGAGCAGCACTATCTAGAAAGGCCAGTTTAACTGAAGGCCGTGAACCGGCAGCTCTGACTGAGTATACTACAATATACTGCGTAGGCTTGACAGATCTGTCAGTACAATCTCCCATCAAAACGATCAAATTATGCTGGAAAAAAACTTTGGAGAAAGGCTGATTCGAAACGGGATTCGAAGGCAAACGAAAACACTAGTCAAACCTTGGTTAACGCAGTTTTTCATTAATGAAAAAATAAAATGACAAAAAATAAATATAAAAAATATTTTAAAAAATCACGTTTTTCTGGTTTATACAAAACTAAAAATAATGAAATAAAACATATAAAAAACTGTTTAAAAAACACGTTTTCTCAACGGAAAAAAAAGAAAAACATTTACTCTTACATAACATTCAAGTTATGTAAAATGTTATGTAATGTTATGTATGAGTATATGTTTTTCTTTTTTTTCCGTTAAGAAAACGTAGTTTTTTTAACAGTTTTTTATTTGTTTTATTTCATTGTTTTTAGTTTTGTAAAAACCAGATAAACGTAGTTTTTAAAAATATTTTTTATATTATTTATTTTCTACTTTTTAGTTAGCAATTTTAGCAATTGAAATCAATTTCCAAGGTTGGCAAGTGTGGATGTTCGAGAAAAAACTCAATTCCAAACCGTGGATTTTTCGTGTTTTTTTTATTTATTTTTTTTCTAAAAATTTTTTTTAAATTATTATTTCTGGTGATCAAATCTTGAATTGTTAGGCAACTTAAGCATGAATGCCAAATTTAAAGTTTCTAGGATGTTCAGAAGAGCTCTAAATTAAGGTCTGAATTTTTGATGACAGACAGACACGAAACGAAGTCAAAAAGAAAACGTGGTAAAATGCCGTCAATCCTAGATGTCACAATAGCACCCCGGGAGAGTCAAGCAACGAACTTCTGAAAATTATTGAAAGGGAGGTGAAGTGAAGCAGCAGGGGTGTGATTATAGTTTGTCATCAAATGTTCAGGTTGGGGCTACCTTATTATATACGTCATTCAGAATTAAGGCACAGATCGAGCAAGTGTTAAAGGAAGCTATGACCCGTAATTAATCATATTGGACTAAATCATTGTTTTTGTTTAATTGTACCCAGTGCTGTGTAGAGACTCCAGTGCAATTGGTAGCCTTGCTATAACGGCAGCTTAGAGTTCAATATATTGCATAGACGTCTCGAATCTTTCAGTGTGATCTCCCATCACAGCGATCGTCTCCCAAATGGGGGTCGTCGAAGTCTTCTTCTTGGCCGGCGCCATCTTGGCGGTAAGTTCTGTTCGAGTGCACCGCAAGGCATTCCTCAGTTTGTTTAAATGAAGTACTCATGAATACGCAGAGCTAGGCAGCGCTACTTGGAAATATAGCGGCGCTACCGCTGCCGCTACATGCTCTAAATGTAGCGGCGCTACCGCTGCCGCTACATGCTCTAAATGTAGCGGGCGCTACCGCTACCGCTACAC
>NW_025939237.1:0-396 GCF_000764305.2 Hyalella azteca | reverse complement strand
GTTTTCGTCGACGAGAAAATGCGCTCTCTGTCACTCACTGCAGTGAGTACTGAGTTAGATTTTTTCCATGTTATCCATGAATATTGTATGAAATGACTTTTATATTTTAGTGTGTGTTGCCACTCCGTCAACCCCCGTCCCCCCAAATCCTGGGGCTTTCAGCGTAAATCCCTCCAGATCAGCGGGAATTCCTGAGATCAGAGGGCGTGGCCGCTATATTGCCCAAAATCAGGTAACCTGGTTAAAATTCTCAAGCTTTTTATAAAAATTTGACAAGAAACAAAAATTAAACCAAGAAGTAATAACAAAAATAATGACAGAATAATGACAAGAACGTATCAATAAAGAATTTATTCGGACGTTCCTTGATGGTAGTTTTTCGTTGCGTTCAATGCT
>NW_025939236.1:0-25717 GCF_000764305.2 Hyalella azteca | reverse complement strand
ATTACCTGGTACCATTACCTGGTACCATTACCTGGTACCATTACCTGTTACCATTACCTGGTACCATTACCTGGTACCATCACCTGGTACCATCACCTGATACCATTACCTGGTACCATCACCTGGTACCATTACCTGGTTCCATTACTTGGTACTAATACCTGTTGGCATTACTCAAGACTTTTTTGTAATATTTTTCTCCCCAACTTCATTGCAGTGCCCACAAGAATGGTCAGTTCGCCAGAAAAGAGCCTAGTGAAGCACCGCAGCTTGCAGTTTGGAGACACATTTAGAGTCTGCGACGGTGACAGGCCGCCGTAAGCGAAGTCTAATGTCGCAAAAACACCCATTATATTCATCCCCAGGAACAATAACTGTTAACTGGCAAGTTAGATTAACTTTTTTGCTTATCTTGCGAATTCCTAAGCGCTTGTGCTGTCCTTTAAGTATTTTTATTCAGTATTAGTTATGTAAACATGATTTATCTATTCATATTTTTTATACACTGAAAAAGCAAGTACACAAGACGTTGCACGAATCGAACCTAGATTAATACATTAAGAATTTAATGTAATTTAATTTAATTAATACATTTAAGAATTAAACAAAGTGCTTATCTTTTAATTTTCATTCAAAAATTTTTCTAATACACATTGCAATTTTTGCTGACGCCCGATAGCGACATGATGGCTACCCCAAATCCATAACTAATTTACTTGTAATTATTGGTCATTCATTATGGTCGTTTATACCTACTTCTTATTTAGTTGGACTGAATTTATTCTAAGTAGTCCAAACTCGAAGCTTTAGAAAATATAAATGAATATTAATTATGATTAAGAAATTACTTAATTATCACATTATTCACTACATTAATTAATATGTTAATAAACATAGTAATTAATGTGTTTTATATAATTAAAGCATTAGTTTATAAATTTATACACATCTATGTTGAAGTTTTATTACCTGGCTTCATTGCTCTCAAAGTTCGCTCCTGGGATAAATTTTCTAATCAGAAAATATTTTATTTCTCGATTTCAATTTCGATATTTTATAGTTTCCTCGATTGTTTGAAACGCGATCGGATTCTAATCAGAGGAAAAGAAAATACTTTACATGTTTCTAGTATGAAAATCTGTGCGTTTTATAAGTTGTAATAAAATAGAAAGTACGACAGATTTTATAAGCAGTTAATTCCCATGATTTCAATAATTCCTCAACATTTATCTGGAATTTGAGTCTTTTTTCATTCTCCATGCAGACAAATATAACGAAAAACGAATCGCTGTATCAATTAATCTTAAACATTCTCCCCACCCTTCAGTTATTATGCATTAATATTTCACATTAATAATTTTGAGTTTATTAAGTAAACATATTCACACATACATCACTTACGATGCATTTAATGCTTCCACACTCATCGCTCATCATACATAGAACACTATTTTGAGAGGTCGTGTTAGCTTGGCCGCAGCCGACGTTTTCGACCCATCTCACCATTTTCACTTTTAGGGTAAAAATTTCTCGACGGCACGATTTTGCTTGGCCCCAGCAAGCAACTCACACCCTCCAGAAATCAACACCCGAATCCAAAATTTTGGGATCACTTTTTCGGAGGGCACGATTGCTTGGCCACAGCAAGCAACTCACGCCCTCCAGAAATCAACACGGTCAGATACCAGATCTCTCAAGCCAAATGCTTCTACACTCATCACTTATAATGCATTTAATGCCTCTACACGCAATAATTGTCACGAATAGCCTCTATCCTCTTCATGAGGATCATGTATAGCCTCTATCCTCTTCATGATGATCATGTATAGCCTCTATCATCTTCATGAGGATCATGTATAGCCTCTATCATCTTCATGAGGATCATGTATAGCCTCTATCCTCTTCATGAGGATCATGTATAGCCTCTATCCTCTTCATGAGGATCATGTATAGCCTCTAACCTCTTCACTTATGATGACTCAAAAGCTCTCACTTCATATCAAGACAAACGCATGCGGGGATGCGGTAAAAAGATCAGTTAAGTGGTCTTTGTGTTCAATGGGAGACCGGATCATCCCATTAACTTTAGCCATTGTCCAGGTAATTGGTAATTAGAAGAAGGATGATTTGGTTTAGATCAAAAGAAACTGGTTATCTAAGCAGGGCCCTTTTATCAAAACTGTATTGAACTAACAGGAGGCCCGAGCAGCAGGACTGTACCTAGGCAGCAAAATAGAAAAATACATTATAATCATAAATAGATTTAATGTATAGAAAATGCGTAAAGAGATATCACTTTGTCGTCCAATCATGCAATATTCATTTTTTAATTAAAAAAATTAGCTAATAGGATGTGCTACGGATAATTTAATTGTTTAAAATTGTTCATTTCTATCCGCAAGCATAACTTGGTTCTTGAACTCAACGATGCCTCTTCATAAAATCATTACACCAGTGCTATCTGCACGCAATCATTTAATTTCTTACATGCCATTCACGTACCATAAAAACCTTTCTTTTATTGCTGGAATAACAAGCAAACTATTTGTTTCATTATAATTACAGCCCAGTGTGAAAGAGAACACCTATACCCAGAAAAAAGGAATGAGCCATATTGCCCAAATATTGATGCACTTTCTGCACGTAGCACTGATCCACTCTTATGTCGGGGGCAATTGTATCAGGATGACCGAGACAGGGCAGAAAATGCGCCGCTATTTGGACTAAAGTCCTCAAGCTCCCCGCAGGTGACAAGCACCCATAGTTCATTTAAGGACACTCACACAAGGCCATGCTGCAAGCACCACCTTTTGACGGTGACTAGGCGCCGTCCACTAGCGACACCGAGAAATGAACTGAGCTCTCCAAGGCTCGAACCCACGACTAATTCATATATCACCTCGCTGCCTCAATCACTGCGCATACTAGGGCTCTAACCACTGCGCTACAGCCTCATATCTCTCAGTGTAATTGTGCTTGAACATTCGATGTGCCACACACGATATCTTTAATAGCTCAGAGAATTACTCACAGTCCATCAGAGTAAGTATAGGCCCCAGGCTGGGCTAGAAATCATTTCTATGTACAGTAATTAGGCTTAACAAAGCTGCGGTCGAAGAATAGGCACAACGCGTGACGTGTTCAGCGAACTCGTCGTGCCAGGCATCCGGAACATTGAACAATACAACGCGCACGTGAGGAGGAATATTATAATTATTGAATATTATTTAAGTGCTGCGACTGTGTTTTCCATAACCAGTGGAAAAGCCAGTTCTCCACCTTCGAATATATTATGTGTGTTTTGTAATCATTAATATCAGGCAAATACGTAATATTCATTGCAGCCTCTGTAATTCAATCGTATATTTATAGTGGATATATTTAAAGATAAATGAAATAGGACAAGTTGAATATTGAATCATAACAGACATTCTTGGAACAGCGATGATCTAATATTATAGATCTGCATGCTTAAATCTCAATAATAAGAGTTTTATTTTCTTACAAACCCCTTTTCTTCGATCAAATCCCGAGTGTTACTCAGCTTACTGAGAGCTTTGGCAACATTAACTTTAATTAATATTGTATTTAATGTTTTTTCCCTGTAAATTATCTGCGAACAAGGTTTCGGATCACCCACGAACAGGTTATGGTTATGGAACATGTTATGGTTTAACACATGTCAGTCAAATGTTAACCATAAGTTAACATTTTCTTATTAGTTAGATTTTTATGGTACACGGTGCCGTTTTTCCTCAAACAAGCAGCAAGGTTATTATTTTGTTCAATAGTGGTTATTTTTTTTAACGTGTCGCACTATCGTTGCAGCAAACTTCAGCACAAGCGATGAAAAACTGGGAATTGTGTCGGGATCAGCGGGATTGGAGATCCACGTGTGCCTGTAACGTACTCGTATCTTAAGGCTTCTAATGAGACTATGGAAAACTTTTGTAATCAATTTTGATGAGTTCACTTGCTAAACCATCATCCGGTCCATGAAATGAACGTTTCGAAAATAGATTTGTCATTCCAGTAATTCACGTAGGAAAATGATCATCGGTGCACTGTCAATATTTCTCGTTCATTTTAGCTCAACAATGTTATTATTCTCCATCAATTTTTTTCTTCACACTGTCACACTAAAGTTTTTCTCCTTTAAATTAAAACTCAAGTAGCAAAAACAGTGAATTTCAAAATATAACCTCAATTTAACCACCAAGTTATTTTTAACTTGAGAAATCTTTAACCAGACTAATCACGAAGAAGCCATGATGATAGTTATTATATGCCTGCCATAGACCCATGACTCGGCTCTTAGCAGATCCAACTCACATAAACATTTCTGTAAACATAGCGTGCCATGCTCATGCAAGTCAAATCGTTCCCCGGCAGCCGACGCACTGCCTGCCGAGATGATATTTTTTACGATGCGGACTTCGGCTGATGGCGGCCGAGAAATTCCGGTAATGCTGGCGCGAGTAACTGCCGTGCTATGGCACATAGTGATGTGCTACAACACACAGTGATGTGCTACGGCACATAATGATGTGTTACGGCACATAGTGATGTGCTACGGCACATAGTGATGTGATGTGCTAAGGCACATTTTACGTCTGCAACACTCATAGAAACGAGCGAGACTTTGTCCGAATAGCAATGCTTTTTTGTAGGTATTGACTTTTGTTTTATTGACCAAGTTTGGCCCGGCAGAAGACCGTATCAGTGATACGTTTGTTCTCTGTTTGTGCTGAGGAGAAGCGAGTGCGACATTATTTGAATGACACGACTTTAATTTTTTTAGCTTTGCGCTACATTTGGTTATTGATGTCGAATATTTGTGATTTATCGCATGCGTAAAATTGAATAAAACACAAAAAAATTTATAAAACTTGAAAAAAATAGATAAAAAACAATGTCAAATGGACTGAGATTAATTGCATTGGAATAAGCATAACGATCTCCTTCTGGCGTTGTTGATTGCTAATTTTCACGGTTCCAGCTGGAGAGGAGCTAATTTTTTACAAATGTTATATTTAGTAAGAAATTAGAATAAGCTCTCCAAAAAGTTTTGGAATTCAAACAAGATTTTTCACACAGTGAGACGCACGTTTACGAAGCTCAAAAGCAATTATTGGGCTCACATTCAAATGGTTAAGATACCCAAGTCTTAACCATCGCCTGCTACGATATATTAAGAATATCACTCAAGCATTCAAGTAAACTTAACATAATGAACATAAACATAATGAACATAAAGATGAATGAACATAAATGAACTTAACATAAATGAAGAAACTATTTCACTTGTAAATGAATGGTTATTCTCAATTTAGGCCAGCATCGTAAATTCCTAATTGATGATTCAATATTAGAAGCGCAAGCTTGAAACACGATCTTAACCTAACACCCAACCAAATTGCTTCGCTACAGCGCGAATAATTGAGCAGCTGAGCTAATCAGAACTTGCTTCAGCAATTCTGCCGGGTTTTGCGGAATCCGACCACCGCGATGGGAAGTTCGCGCTAAGTTCGCGATGACACGCAACTTTCCTAACAAAATTTAGAGTCGCCCCAGCTTCTGGTAATCCAAATCAGAAGCTGACGCGTCTGTTAATTTTCACTGGGTTGGGCGAGACATATGGCGCGGCCTGCAGTTAGGTGCAAGAAACTTGTTTCGAGGTTCTTATACATGCAAAAGCGATATTAAATTGGAGAAGAATTTACCTTTTTAGACTTTCCATTTTACGTGCTAGAGGCGAGATTTAGTTTTCATTTGAAATGCTGTGTAAAGTTATCAAGAAAATAATTGTAACAAGATCATTGACTAATGAATTCTATCATGTTTTTACTGCATTTAAAAGGCTCTAAAATATTAATTTTCTTCTACCAAAGCCGGCCCATTATTTGTCTCGTTTCAAAGTTTATCAATAATTGAAAATAATATTTAATTAAACGATGAGTAATTGAAGATTTCATTGTACTGCAAAACTGTTATAACGGTGGAAGAGTCTCCAAATATGGTTTGACCTAAAATTAACATATATAAAAATAAGTGAGTAACTTATCTTGGATAAGCGCACGATTCAGAGTCTCCTATACATTAAGATAACGTTCAATGCCTACAGACATCAAAATTCAGTAATTCACTAATTCAAATACACTTTGTTTCATAAGCCAGCTCAGGTTCTCGTAATTTTTGTTCATTGTAAAATGATTAAATGGTTTAAGTTAATAAATTAATTAGGTAATTAAATTTGGGTTTAGGATTCCGTAGACGTGAATCTGTAGCAAGCTTTAATGGCCGGCCCAATCTGACATTGGGAAATGCTGGAAAAAGACTTACAAAGTTTTACATAACGATTATGTATTGATAATTGGGATTTTACCACTTAAAGCTCGATATTTTTCGTGTTAAAAACTATTATGTACATAAAAGATTCGGGATTATTTCTGCTAAATTTTGTCATTCATGACTCGTTTCGTCACGAAAACCTCATTGAAGCCGAAGATTTTCTTCATCTTATTCTCTACAAAGTCCGAGAATTATTGGCTGGAAATACGTATAATAGGCCCATATTACAATTAACACAAATGACTAAACCATTATTTTATGGTACTACGCCACGATAGGCAAACAATGGAACAAATATAATGAACATACATCTACAGAACAAGTATAATGAACACACATCCATGGAACAAAAATAATGAACACACATTCAGGAAGAAATTTAAAAAATTGCAATTTTATCAATGATAATTGGATCGAATATACGTCCAACTTTTTTATTCAAATTAATATTAAGCACTTTTATTTTTATTTGCATAAAAAAGCTTTAGAGTTGAATCACTGCTGTCGCTGCAGCTCTTCAGGTGAACGATCGCTCACGCAGTAGAGTTGCTGCTGTGGAAGCATCAGCAGAGGAGCGCTTTCCTAAGAAGTGATAAATCCTGCATCATAATTTATTTACACAATAATATTTACGGTCAAACTTAATAAAGATGAGCGTACTTAACCATTAAGCATTTATCCAGAGAAAAAATGAACGTTTACTATGCATATAAATTTAGCTGCTTTCATACATGAATAAATGAAGATAAATTTGATTCCTTTAGTAAATAATTCAGTAAGTTTGTCAGGTTGCATGTTCAATCAATTATCTTTATCTGGCTGAGCAGATACAAACAAGTACACGCAGTACAAGCCTGCACGCGAGAAACGCTCGAGTACTTTCGTTTTACTTCATGAAAACATACAATTTTCTCCAAGAACTTGAACTAAATCACAAAGGTAAATTTCTTTACTCGAAATCATGTTTAATTTCGTTATTTCTTCATATTGATTAGAGTTTATTATAAATAGTAAACAATTTAAAGATTCCTAGAGTATGTATTTTGACCCGGCATGTGTCTCTGTGCCAGGAGCTATCACAACCGATCAACAGGTCAGGCGAGCCGCCACTGAAGCTCGTCACGACGGACGAGGCCTTTTATAAACTTCCAGGCCTAAAAACAGCCCCAAATAACACTCGTTTTCCCGACGCTCGGTCGGAACTAAAATAGCTTTGTTTTCCTTGACTCATGTCGTGATTTATTTTTGTTACTTGAACATAATTTTAAATTTTCCGTCACATGAAGTGCTAGAAGAGAATTTCCAGCAAATTTTCAGATTTTTTTAAACTATGTTATGAGGATATTATAAATGATACATCAATAAAAATGTAAAATATAGTAAGGTAAATGTAAAAGCCATATTTGTGGTCTAGTCTTTGTTAAGTATAGACTAAAATCGCTAAATAATGAGAAGAATAACTCGAAAACAATTTTTCCTGTCAGTGCTCTCATAACATGTCAGAGCAAAACTTCCCACCTCGTTGATGGCAGGATGAAATGCATGGATGCGAAAAAAATAAAAGTATGATAAATATCGATAAATAACACGAAAAACATATAAGGCAATATACTTTTATAATATTGCCAGAATTAATGCATTTTTAAATTTAAAAGGTTCGTATTCGTACCTCATCACCTCATTCGTGCGGCACCTCAAGATTCATATACCATGGCATAGCTACGGCACCTCAAGATATACGAGCTTGCTACAGTCAGCATTAGACCCTATACACTCGGTCCTGCAGCACGCCGCACCCACCGTATACAGACTGCTACACTCACGTATATACGAGCATGCTACAGTCAGCAATCTAAACCTATACACTCGGTCCTGCAGCACGCTACACTCACCTTATTCAGACTGCTACACTCACGTATATACGAGCATGCTACAGTCAGCANTCCAGCAGCACGCTACACTCACGTATATACGAGCATGCTACAGTCAGCACTCTAAACCTATACACTCGGTCCAGCAGCACGCTACACTCACGTATATTACCTGTTGCCTAGCTACGCACTCCTGGAAATGATTGTTCGGAAGGGCGTGACTCGTTGGCTCAACACTTCCTAGAACGCGTTGGTTTTGTTGAGTGAACAATACACGGGGTTGGCGGGGGTGACTGAATTGATCTGCGGGCAGCGCTTGTGGGAAAAACATGCAGTGGGTGACGAGATTGGAGCCGAGTTGTTTCGCTTGTTGTTTATTCCGAGGCAGAAAACGTTTGGTGATTTATTGATTAACATGATTTTATGTAAATAAACATTGATGAAAATGAACGAAAACCGACTGGGTTGATAGAATACTAAAAATATTTCAAGGAGATAATGAGACTAATGAAATATTTTGAATTTCGGCTAATGAATATTACAAAATAAATAGTCTTCAAGCCCGTTTCCTAGCCCAAAGCCTGAAGCGATTGAACCGATAAATTTAGAATCCTAATTTGTTACGTGCAGGGAAGTTTGTAAACTAGGATTTAATAATATGCGTTTAAAAATTACCTTAAAAAATACCACACTTCTGAAGAGGCCAGTGTCTCAGATGCTAAAAATGTACAACGAATATCTTAAACTATTTCTAAAACTTAAAGAAATAATTTTCAATTTTTCTTTATTCTCTCAATTGATTCATGCATTGTCTCCGACTTTACGCAAGTGTGCAAAATTTCAGACCGATTGGACAGGTAGTATGTTAAATGTCGATAATAAGATTTGTAGCAGACAAACAAATCACTGGAAGTGAAGTTAAATAAAGGTGTTGTTAAAAGAAGTTGTAGTTTTATTTTACGCAGAATTGCAGGTCGCATGAGCTCTTGAATTTATGACTCATCTTCATGATGATTATGACTCATCTCAATGCTTTATGACGAGTTCAAAGATCAGAGCGACCATGAAAATCACGCTATAGTATATTATTTTTTATTGTATTTTTGCTTTGAAAACAAACTATTAAATACTCGGTCAGAAAACAATAAAATATAAGGACTTATTTTATTCAGACATTTTTAAATTGGCTAAAAAAGTTAGCTAGTCGTGGACTCGTGGTAATGCATACTGAAATGTTTGGAGTCATTTCCGCAGATCATTTTGAATGGTCGCTCGTATTGTATAACGTTTTAATTTATTTGTGTTCACCAGCGCTCAGATTATATATATAAAAAAATGTGCAAAAAATTTTTCATCAGCTCATAAAAATTTTGAAGATATAATTTGCCTTTGATATACTTATTTTCCAAACTAGTATGGTCACTGGAATGAATTAGTTTTCTTCACTGTTTTGTGAAAGAAAACTAGCTTTGAACAGAGGACTGATCCAAAAATTCGGATATTGATTAGCTTGAACTGCCGCGTAGAGTTCATATATCCTACGCTCTCATATAGTTAAATTGTGATAGTTTTATTGCCATGTTTTCATAGTTGAAATAAAGATTTATTGCTGGCGTCCTAATTAGCATCTTTTTTATTGAGTATGATTTTCTCATTTACCCCAACAATAGACATATTTCGAAATATTAATAATTAGAAAAATTATTTGTAAATTATTATTAATATAATTATCAAATAAAAAAAAATAATTTCTTACAGCCTCCTAAAGCTTCAGTCAAATAAACGCAGTTTATTTGAAATCCCGTTCACATTATAGAGTGGTTAATATCACACTTTTTTGAAGAATTTTCTGTGTTCTCTGATTTGGTATACTTGATCTTTCCGTGATATAGTATTATATACCTTCAGTAAAACCTTCAGCTTTAACAATTAACAGCAAAAATGACGAATATATTTTGTTTATTAATTAATCGTGTTTGGCATGCATCAAATGGTCTTCGTTTTTCTCTTTTCATAAAATTTCCGCGATTTTTCGGAAAGCCGTTGACAATCCAATTGTCTTTCATTCATTTTCTTTGAAAATCACGCAAAAATTATTGATTTGTCCGTGATTGGATGATGTTCCGGAAAAACCACGGCCGAATTGATTTTCCATTACTTATCCAATTGGTTGATTACATCGGCATTGCAATTACGCAGTTATAGATTAATTAAATCGGAATCGGCAGTAATCGGATATTATTACAACTATTTCGTAGGTGTAAAATCAACATAATTCACAAGTTTTGTAGAGTTGAAAATTGCTTACGTAAAAAATTTGTAAAATATACAAAAAACGTTTTTAACAAGACTGATTAAACAATTTGAGTGCATTATATGTTTGAAATAATGCGTACATAAAGTATTTGGCTATTATTTTTAATTATCGCTCTTTATTGCAATAAAAGAATTAAGTTTTTATTCATGACAATTTTTTCAAACTCGTTTTAACGAACTTTTTAATTGATTTCTAAAAAAACAATGAATAATGAAATTATAGTATAAAGAAGCAAAGTGTGTGAAAATATAACAAAAAACTTTTAGGATCAGATATTTTTTATGTTCAACTCTGAGAGACTACAGTATGAAAATAAGATTAAAATCAAAGTTGAAAATTGTTACACCTACGGTTTAGGTAGTGCAAACATTAAATAGCTACCAAAAACATATGTGGATCATATTTCTCTAAAAATGATGTGACAAAAACTGCAAATCAAACCCCCAAAAATTTAGAAGGAGGAAATATGAAGGATTTGGTATGACGGAGATATCTGGTGATCGCATTTTTTATTTCATGTCATTGTGATATGCTGTGAATGATTGTTGAGTAAGTTGGAAGAACATGTAAACATGTACATGTAGCAAAATTTTGTGTGGGCTTTTTGAGAGGCTTGCCTAGTAATTTACTAATAAAAAACTGCATTTTTCACAAACCTAAAATTAATAGCGTCAATGTGCAAGTGCAAAATTTTAATTTATCTCGAGTTAGGTGGAAATCTTAGTTCGTTTACGGCAGTAATCAATTAATGACCTAATTTTAAACGAATCAGATATCAAAAATTATTAAGAACAATTCTCAGGTGTAAAATTTTCATAAATCATGACTTTAAATGATATCTAAGTTCGTTATGGCATTTATCGCTAATTTGCCTAATACTGAAACGACTTACCTGCATAACCTGTAATTACGATCAGGTGTTAAATGAAAATATTTCCCGAGTTGATGGAGCTACAAATTAATTTGTGCTAGTTGAAATAAAATTGAACTTAATTCTCATGACTTTTAAAAAATACACTTAAAAATTTATGCTTTTCTGCCAAAAAAAAATACAATATAGACTTAAAAATGGTACATACCCAAAGTGTTTGATTATGGTTTTTAATTAGCTGGATAGTGTACCGGCATAATTAAAAATAGGTTATTTTAAGGCTCATGAAGTACTTTTTTCACTTTCAAAAGCGAATTATATTATATGTATTATATCATATTAATGAAGTGAGAGATGAAGGCAATGATGTTGCAACAAATGAAAAAAACAGCCCTTAAACATTCAAAAGAAATTACAACAACTTTGGTAGCAAGATTCTATCTGCTGGTCATTCCTTTGACTTCATGTTATTTTATAAGCTCCGAATTACTGAGCACCGTGCAATAATTAAAGCTAATTTAGGAAACGTTGTTTATTTAACTCAATGTGTTCATAATTGCAGAAGCAAGGCTTTTGTGGTTGCTCAAATGGCTCGTTTTGCGGTAGTTTTTCAGAACAATGCTACGCTTAAACTACATACTTATACTTCGCTACTTCATTGCGATGAAGCTCGATGTTCTGCATGTGAACACAGTGCGCATGTATATTTGCATCTAAATTGCTTAATAATTGCCGGAATTGTTCGTATTTGAGTGCGTGAACACAAATTTGGACGTTAAACTGTCTGACCGACTTCTTTTCGAGCAGACTTCTTCATACAATGAATTTAAGCGCACGTTTGCAGTTGTACACTGAGCTGATATTAAAAAGCGTTTATTTTCTTTGCGTGTTAAAAGGAACCCCTACTAGATGAACATTCTATTATCAAGTTTTTTGAGTGGTGAAACTTGATGAACCAACGATTAACACCAATCACCGAGTCGTCGATTATATCGTGTGTTATTTCACACACAATATTAAGTTATGTGATTATATTGTGTGTTTTCGATTGATGAAAGGGGTATGCAGGGGTAGGGTGTGCAGGGGTAGGGAGTGCTGGAGTTAAGGGAGTGCAGGAGTAGGGAGTGCAGGAGTAGGGAGTGCAGGGGTAGGGAGTGCAGGGGTAGGGAGTGCTGGAGTAGAGAGTGCTGGAGTAGAGAGTGCAGGAGTTAAGGGAGTGTGTATATATTGTCCGGGACATGCTGAAGGAGGTGCGTGGGACCAACAGGAAAGGGGGACGTGACAGGGCCATCAGTCTTGGCGAGTAATAGACCGGGCACAAGGAGACCCCCAGTTTTGCGGCCCTGTCTCGGCCGCGACTGGCGCAAGACTGATGATGGCCTCTCACTGAACGCCGCCCCGTACAGCCATGGACCTCAACCTGGGTAACCGCAATGCCAAGAGCCCGGTACTTACATCACTTCTAATGTTTCCCCTGTTGTTCTTGACTAAATGAAGAGAGTAATTTTGTTTAGCTGCTATCAATTCATGCTACGTAAAATCATCACTGCATTGTGTTTATCCGTAAGGATTTTGATTAGAAATGTTGATTTGGCAGTGCTATCAATATTAGCAATTTTTCAGTTATTCTTTGTATTTTTCGTTCAGGTTCGTAAAGAGGACTTTTAAGCCTGCAGTGATTTTGATATAGTATGTTAGTTCATTCATCTTAGCTGTGTATTCTTCATTTTGGACTCAAATTGTAATATTTTTGATTTGAAACCATGCTAATAAGTTTAATATATATGTATGACGTGTAATTTCATTATGTTTTTTTTTACATAGATCACTCATTACAGATTATTATTTTTGTACAGGAAGATAATCGGGGAAAAATAGTATGGGTCATTCGCAGTCAGCTTAAAAATTACAAAATTTTGTCGCTGTAATTCAAGTTCGTTGCGAGTACTGGAAATTCTGAAATATTTACGGCTTGGTTGAGTAGCTGCATGTTTTTCTGTTAACCAAAATAGAATCTGAACATTCACAGAGGAAACTAGAGTCTAAATTACAAATGGGGTGGCAGATTTTTTTCTAAAAAATATAGAATTATCAGGACGATGGCAAGGCACCAAAGTGATGATAATCCAACATAAAGGTGAGCAAAAGCGAGATGATGGAAGCAAGTCACGATGTTGACGTGATTGATAATAATGTCTTAAAATTTCGATCAATTTTCCTCAAATCGAATAGATGTGGTAAGGTTGTCACGCAGTCATAATTTTGGGCAAGAACGCTCACCATCGTCATAATTAATTTTGAGAAGTTGGACTCTGTTTTGATAAAAGCTTGGCAAATTATAACACCAATCTTCAGTGATTGTCGCTTGAGAAAGCAATCTATCTGAAGTCTGATAGTACACTTGAGCATGATTTGCATGTATATTTGAATTGAAGGAAAAAAGTATGACACTTTTAGAGGACGCAGTGCAGTGGTGGTTTGTTATAGTTAGGTATTTTGAATTTTGGTTTTAAGTCACCTCGGACGTGACCTCGTTCAGATATGCTCTGCATTTATTCATTGCTGTGTGATCCACCACGGTTTTACGCGTTACTTTATCATTTAGTCTGTTTATTTTTGTGATCATTTTCTGTTTGAATTCAGTGGTGGTATTTAATGGGGTTCATGATTATGATTATCAGTCTAGTATTTATTTATTTTTTTTTGTTAGCAGTATATTCTAATTTTTGTGGTTGCTAGTTATAAATCCTTGTTTGTTCATTCCAGAAAGGCTTCAGATCTTAGATCCGAACTAATAATTAAGACTCGATCTCGGTGTAATGACATGAGCTTAGGAAACACACGGCTTAAAGTTTTATAGTCTTGTATTCCAGCATTTGAAGTTTGTTTATTATTATAATATCATCGACCATTTTATTAATCATTTGTTTACCACTATACCCACGACAACACATCGGAAAGAATTTTCGAGTCATCCTCTTAAAAAAAGTACAGAGAGATTGTTGTTCTCTTCCTTTTTGACTGCGCATTCAAACGAATGTTTCTTTTATTTTTGGTTTGTAGTTATTATACTTTTTATATTTTACAGTATTCAGGAATTATGGTTATTTTTTCAGTGTCAAATATGTTTTGACCATAATTTCGGAACATTTTGTGAATCGAAAATTGTTAAATAGATTGCAAAATTAAATTTGATTACATTGCTGGCAAAAATAATAAAATGGTGCGCTCGAAGCAGCAGCCAAAAGCGCTTTGAAGTCTCGTTTATCTCGCAATTTCTTCGACGCAAAGTCTCCCCCGTGACCCGTTTTCGAACTTCACTTCATACAATTAATTTCAAGCTAATATTGAATTTCGATGCGCCGATTTACTATCCTCAGAAAACTCAAACGATGTATTTCTCGCCCGCTATTCGCGCCCTGTACTATTCCTACCAAGATTCGGTACCCACACTTGGACATCTAATGCCCTAGAGAAATACTTGCCGGAAGGGACTTGTTTTTCGTGGCAAAGATTGATTGCAGCTTCTAGAATGCATTTCCTTCGAGAGACAAAATAGAAGGTTTCGAATTTAGAGAGGTGGAAAGAGCATCACATTTTGGTAATTCAAGCCCCGCATTCGATATTTTGCAGGAGAGAGGAGGCGAAATAATTAATTTCAAGGTGGCTTTGGTCTGTGCGAAACTAAGGCAGCTGCAATTTGTGCTACAGTTTTTCCCAGAAGACCGGGGTCGAGGAGGAGACACTTTCATTTGCCAAAAACAGTTGTGAAAAAACTTCTGTTGAAAATACGATATATCCATTGGATTGAAATCATGGAAAATTGAAACTTAAAGTGAAAACTGAAATGTTTACAGTGCACATTTCTGGATTGACAAACCTTTGTAACCTTAACATTCAAAGTAAAATCAGCAGAAACTTGTAAAACTTTCATGAGCCTAGATACAGTGATTGAAGTTTCCTACAAATGAATGGAATTTCATAACTTGTTTTTTTTTTTTTGTAATTTTAATTTTCCTTCGACTTACAATCTACAAGAGTAACAGCTGACACAATCTTAGAATAGAAGCACATGGAATTCAGCACTTGTTTGCCATTCTCTGTTGTGATAAGTCATAGGTTTTGTTAACAGGTCCAATCCTCAAAGATCTAAGAGGTCTTTTTCTCAAAGTAGGATACTAGATCGGTCGAAAGTTTTAAAGTGTACAGGATCACATACTACTCTCGGCTCCTGTGCACTGACACCTCAATTTAAGGTGCATTAGCCTTTCCCATTAATTCAGCTCCATCACCCCGCATGGGGTGATGGAGCGCGTGAAGTTCCGATTGACTCTTTTTAATCGGTTCACTTCTGAACCTTTCGCGAACGGAGTCCACAGTTGGCAGCAGTACTCAAGACTTAAGAGGGAACACAAGGGCTCTTACCAGTGTGACCATTGGTTACACATTTATCGTTCAAAATGCCAGTAAGATCCACCTTCTCAGTCGTCAGGTCCTTGAAAATCTTATTTCAGTTTACACCAAACGTGGCCTCGGCACTCATTGACAATCCCGACATCTACAACAGTTCTGTATTTCAGTACATCAAACTTGAACATGCTAAATTGCTTCTCGTTGAATTGTCTCTGCACTTGGGCTCAAGAAGTTGAACGAGGTCTTCCTGCAACCTCCCGTACTTCTACCTAGGCGTTATCGTCAACAACATCCTTGTGGCATTTGCAAGTTCCTCTATAGGTACTCTCAAGCAAGTTACTCTCTATCACGCGATGTCGACAAAATGAATGAGGGAAAGCACGGTCCTCTTTTCATTTAGATTTTAAAGCGGTGCTCTGCACAGCTCAAAGAAACACTGCAAGTGTGCAATAGAATCAAAGCCGTACTACCTCAATTTTCACTCCCATCACGGTTGATCTTGAGTCTCCAGCATCGACAGCTTGTAATCTGTCTGTTTGGAAGTGGTGAAGTCTTAGGTCTCGCCATCCTCTTCTCTCCCAGTTTTCCACTCTCCTCACTACCACTCCTATACACACCACACTCCTCAATCCATGTTGTCATCTCTCCTCATTCCCGTTCTCTGCCTCCCACAACACTCCTCAGTCCAAGTGTTCCCTCTCTCCAAACTCCCACTTTAAGACTCACTACATTCAGCACCCCAAAGGCTCCTTTTCTTCCCACTCCCATTCCAAGACCCACCACAACGACGATTCTTCTTGTTTCCACGCGAGGAAATTCAATCGCTTTAGCCCGTCTCGGTTTCGCTGTGAAGAATCGACGCCAAATCGACGGTAAAATCGGCACGACTACCGCACTTGTTGGAAAACCCGCGGGCGTCGGGACAGGCTGAGCCCAATGCAGCGAGCGTTTCGCCAGGTTTACTGCAGCAACTTCTAGGGGAGCGTTTCGGGGATAACATAATAAATTTTTGGTAGACTGTGTATTTAAGGGTTTAGAACTTTTTTTACTCTAGTTGGTGATGTCAGCTTTTGAAATTTTTCGCATTACGACTCGCTTTATGAGACACTAATAAAATTATCGAATCGACTGCCAGTTCTATATTCGTTACTGTGTTATTTTCTACTTGACGCAGATTGACACCAACATCAAACAGACTTATATCTTTTTATATGAGGTTTTTATAAGTGACACGAAAAATGCATACCCATCTTATGGTATGCAAAAAATAGTATGAAAGGTTCAGTAAATTGTTATCTCTATTAGAAGGATAATTTCAGGAGAAAATTTTTAGGACTCATGGCTAAATTAATGGTAAGAACGCATTTAAATAAATGGAGAAACAAGTTCAAGCAGGGACCTCAACAACAATCGTATATTCAGAGTTTCCCATGTAGGTTAGTAATCGAAATAAATCCTTCAATTTACAACAATTTTTATTTTAAGGGAAATTTCGGCGTTGTGGGTAAATTCACATCAGGATGAATTTGCGTAATAATTGGGTTCAACGATGTAATCCATTAAAATGCTATACACGAGTATTCAGCATTAACTACAGACGGAAAGTGAATGCATACGATCTGAAAATTTAATTGAACCATTGCTCCCGAACAATGGCTGATCGAAGACAACTCATTGCTGAAGAGTTTGCCGCTGATTGCAATCGAACGAGCGAGCAGGAATTAATTTGAACACAATTGAAAACCAGGGCCATTTTCCGTCGGCCTTCATCAAGCCATTCCACGGCCTCCGCTGATACTCTACAAGTTTCAACAAAAATGTTTTGGGCCATGCGTCGTATTCCCAGCGCTTGGTATATTCCCGGCTGCAATATTCCAGCAGACGGGCCGAGTTCATTAAGATAGCGTCAGCGGTTGCTTCCATTTCTGCTAACCACAAACAATGACGGCACACATCGTCAAAGATCGTAAAAGAGCCAACGCAGGCTCTAGGTCTGGTCTGTGGCAATTTTTAAAGAAGCTTCGAGAAAGCGTTAGCATGAATAGCCAGCCCTAAGCGACTCATTCCAGATAAGTGGGAACTGGAACGAGCTGGGAATATGTGGATGTCACGGCGCTTTATTAAAAGCGTGTGTTGTGGGCTGGGGTTCCTTGTATGAAAGACTCTATAACTTGCCTGGCTTGTTTGATGCCTGCTGTAAACATGAGCGTGGCACTGCAAATGTGCCGAAATGAGTTCTGAATTCTACATGTATAGCATGCATGGTATATCATGTGTATGTGGGGTAATTCCTTACGTATAACATAAATGGTATGTCACGTGTTTGGAAGGTAATTTTCCACGTCTACGTATAACATGCATGGTATGTTATGTATGTGTGAGGTAAATCCCTACTTGTAAAATGCAGGGGATATTACGAATATCTAAGGTAATTCTTTACGTATAACATGCATGGCCTACTACATATTTGTAAGATAATTCCCTACTTAAAACATGTATGGTAAATTACGTACACGTATGCTCATTCCGTAGGTATATGTTAACATTTTCCGTTAATAGATTCTGAGCATGCGTAGGAGATCGAAAAATAAATTTCATTGTATACTAATCACTCAAGTTTTGCAATGAGAATTGAGAATATTTGCATTATGAGTGAAAATCCTGCTTAAAGTTATAATTGAGTGAACTAAAATTTTTTTACATGAACCATATAAATCACATAACACATGAACATCAAATTTTTACCATCGTAATGTTGAACGGTTTTCTGTCTCAATGCTTCCAATGTCCGAAAAAAAGGTTCACCAAAACCAATGGAACGAAATCCAAGTCTCCGAACTTTCCGTCTCTCGTCCGTCTAATTCAATGGAAAAGGAGCCCAAGTTTGGGAAAGTTCAGTGACGACTTCCAGGCAGGTGCCTAGCCTCCTCTTCCTAAACTTTAAGTTGAAGTTACGACCTGAAGTCTGTACCTAATAAAACTGCCTGTTCCTGTCCTGAAATTGGCCATCCAATCGTGTTCGTTTAAACGTGATTGGGCGTTAATTCTCCTTCGTGACGGTCACTGAAGGTCGCACGCAAACGATAATCAACGTAAAGCTAATAGTCATTTAGTTTGAATTAATCTATGAGAAATTTGAGTTTAAACTTTCAAATACCTATCATGCAGTTGTTTATTATTGATTTCTTAAAGAAAAATCGTTTTGAACTTGTGTTGAATCTTCCGTAACTATTCAAAGAATTGCATAATCGCTAGTCTATAAATTCAAATTATGATTCTTTTTTCACTAAGTTTGCTCAGTAAATAAGTCTCAGAGAAAACATCGGAAGAAAAGGTCCGTCATTTGCAGTGATTGTTACTGTCATTCTTCTGCAAATGCAAACTTTTACTTGTTGTAGTTTTTTAATAGTTTTCAAGATGAATAGCGGGATAATTGATTTCCTTTAGACAATCGCATGTATCTAGAACATCATAACATCGTGCACCGCCAGCTGCACCACAACATCGTGCACCGCCAGCTGCACCACAACATCGTGCACCGCCAGCCGCACCACAACATCGTGCACCGCCAGCCGCACCACAACATCGTGCACCTTATAGGGAGGTGAGGGTTCTGGGGATTTTAGTGTTCTGGAGATATGAGGTTCTGCGGTGGTTAGGGTTTTGAGGATTTGAGGGTTCTGGGGGGTTCTAAGAAAGGGGGGGTTCTGGGGACGTGAGGGTTCGTTTAGACTTTAGACCCTCATGCTACTCCCGTAATCAGACGCAGACCCTGACGACACTCCGGAACTCGCACGTAAAGGACTCGCAATTCGCTAAGGTGCCCATTAGACCTTTCTTTTATGGGCCATTGCCGATCGGTTACAGCTGCTTTGCAGGGCTGGTCGTGGCAACTGCAAGTAATTGGGCCATTACAGTGCATTTTACCTACGCAATCTCCTGCAGGAAATGTTACAGGAGCCTTGAGTAAGATGAAAACTAGGTGAACTACCTGAATGTATCTAGTTCAAGATGAATACACTTACCTTTCCCTTTACCATAGTAAATATATGTACCAGCTGATATATATATTATGATTGACGATAAAAATTCTGTTATTAGATGAGGTAGCATAATTCACAGGGCTGTGCAGTCCCTTTTATCATTTGTTCACTGATAACCAAATTTATCTTAAATAAATAAAACCAATTCTTTAAATGCGTTTCTATTATGTTTTTCAAGCAAGATTCTTAACCAAAACTGAAGCGTTCAGGTATTTACTCCTCAACAGTTGTTGTAACTGCAGAAGTTTGCTCTTAGTGGACTGTAAATACTACGAGAAAAACAAATGGGCTATATTGTTCAAATAGTGGCCTACTTACAAACCCAGAGCTCGAGCAGCAAGCGTACGCGTAGTATTGATACGTCCTTTTGTAGGGCTAAACTGGGTCAGAATGACCCAAAAAACGGCAGAAGTGCATAAATATGGACAACAACCTTTCATTTCACCAGCGTCGTTAATAGGCTTGGCTGTTGCGGAACAGCCCGGTGGAAAATTACTTAAAATTTTACAGGTCCGTATAAAATCGGCTCGAGAATATTGAATGCAAAAATCATGTCGAAGTCTGTCAAAATGTAATTAATATTGTCAGCTCTATTTTAACAATCGTTAATTGAAATTATAACCATTATTTAACTCGCGATTTTGAATTGACGGGGGATAATGCAATCTAGAAATGCCTGTTGACAAACATCGTATTCTTCTGGATGACATAACTTTACTGTCCGATCAATAGCACATCATGAGAACAGCAAAAAATTACACCACTATTCACCATTACTGAATCTCACCTATTCACCAATATTGACTATATTACTGAATTTCACTCATTCACCAATATTCACTATTACTGAATTTCACCCATTCACTAATATTCACTATTACTGAATTTCACTCATTCACCAATATTCACTATTAGTGAATTTCACCCATTTACTAATATTCACTATTACTGAATTTCACCCATTCACTAATATTCACAATTACTGAATTTCACCCATTCACCAATATTCCCCATTACTGAATTTCACCCATTTATCAATATTTACCTTTTTTGAATTTCGCTCAGTTGCCCTTAACCCGTGAAACTCCGACACACCGCACGCCTCCATTCCAGTAAAAATTGACTCAAATACCGGCGTCTGAATTGTAGCCTACAATGTGGGATGACGGCACAACACCACCGTGCACCCGGCTTCAGTCTTGCAAATATATATAATTCTCAATAAAATACGATAAATGAAATAAATATCTATATATACAATATGTAAAACCGTGGACATTATGCTGCCCAGCGGTCAGTAAAACTGAAGATTGTAGCAAATGCCTCCAGCCAGAGCCACTGCTCCGCATGAATGCCAGGATGCTGTCACAGCTTTCCACGTCGTCAAAGCTCAGGCCTGGCTTTGGTGTCGATTCGGCGCCGAAATGGTCTTTACGGCACTAACGTGGCAATGCTGCGACAGAAACGAACTGAAGTTGGCTTGCGGTTTAACCGAGAGCGCGACAATGGACGGTGTCTTACAGCCACATACATCACTTTACCACTTGACACAACTTCTTGAATGCATTTCTTCCCTACATTTCATGAAGCATCACCCTACATCACCACATACAGCAGCCCGCCACTTCTCATCACCACACGTCACTCAAGCTCACCAGCTCGGTGCGGCTCAGTATCTTATTTACTGGACGACAAGCTCGGCTCACACCTACGAACTTTCGCTATTACTGCCGCTTTGATATTGCAGTAGTTACTGCCGGCACTGTAGTTAGCTGCTATGACCAAGCAGTTGCTACTCAGCACCATATAGAGAAGAACAATTTTGTGAAGGTTAAAATGATCAAATCAGATGTGGAATAAGTTTCAATTAGAACTATATCAGTAAAAATTTAAATACTTATATAAACCACAAGTCTAGAGTTTATGGTTAAATATTTTGATCGAAATTTACGAAACTTGAACCAAACCTTGATTTTCAAGCCACTGATCCCAGCTCCCATCTCAACGAACGATGCTTTTGCATTCATAAGAATATCGAACTAATAATGTTGTCGCATTAATTGAATTTTGTAAACGTATTTTTATTTGTTATTTGTGTTTTATTTGTTATTTGTTAATTTTTGATAGAGGCGTGACATCATCATCAGTTTATTTTGATTATTGCGGCGTGAAATCACGTTTTTTTGCGATGTTTATTACGAATAGCTCTTCCATTTAGTGGCTTCTGATGGCCAAAGCGCATTAAAAAGGAAAAAATGTGCATCAGCGTACAAAGAAAATGGTTTTATTTCGATATATATAATGTTATTTCTATATTATTCGAATCTTTTATTTCTTTTTTATAGATAGCAAACAAATTGAGTTCCTATTTTTACGTATACAGTATTTGAGCAACAGAAACTAATTATAGTAATTTTTACCATCATACAAAATTAAACAGACTATGAAAACGAATTTTATTGGCAGCTTTTCACAAGATTAAATCTTTCGTTACGGAATTCTAACAGTGTAGTTCAATGGCGCAATCCATGAATCAAATTTAACAAGTGAACATTTGAACGAAGCTCGGGAGATGACTATATGAACAAGGAATATTCTATTCAACAGAATATTCTATACAATGAACCAATCATGTGTTAGCTAGTGCAGAGTGAAATAAGTGAATTATATTCACTCTTATTATTCACTCTTGCGGAGTGAATAATAAAAGTGGAATGAAACAATTCATCTTTTTCTCTGTAAATTTACAGCGGATAGTTTATAAGGTTAGGGAGTACTTCACAAGCTTACTTGGGAAAAATTAAAAGGTATATCGACCAAATTAGTAGAGTAAGCTATCAGGGTTGTTAATGAATCAAGACTATGAAAATGGGAGTTTTTACAACTTCAAAAATAAACAAAACATGATTAGATCAGAATATATATTTCTTCGATCTGAGAAGCTCCAGTCCTCGTCAATCGAAACCATATACTACTATATATTTTGTCATTATCTATTCAATATGATTTTTTTAATGTGAGTGTTGTTAGTTTAAATAATTATTATCCTAAGAACTCTGCGATCGAATGTTAAAATTTTGAATGTAAAATATCTTATGTAGACTCCACGGAAGTTAGTGTCACATGAAATATATCAGTTTTTAGTATTCATATATAATAGTTATCGTACTCGTACATTAGTTATTAGTACTCATTCATTAGTTATTGAAGCAAAATTAACATTCGATTTATGAACAAAATAAAAGTCTCTGTTCAAGATGCGAATTTTTCACTTGTTGTAGTTAAAATATACCCTCTCTTAAGTTGCAAGTCTTAAGCTGTCAATTTGAACAATTTCTGCCACTATCAAATCAATGACAATTAATTAAGCATTTGCAATTAGAGCTTGCAAGTTGAAAACAAGTGCGCAACAAAGCTATATTTTGAAGCCACATTTTCACTGAACATGTCCATTAAATCCATTTCCATTTAAAACCTGTCCACACGTCTTCGCTAATTGCTGTCACGGCTCCTCTAATAACTCGAGACCGTAACTGCCGAGTGCTGCGCGACATAAACAATTAATTTATAATTGATGAAAGACGCAACTGAGAGGAACCATGTTTGCCGTGAAAGGCGTACTGAGAGGCACAATATTTGTCGGTAAAGGCGTCACTGAGAAGAACAGTATTTGTCGTGAAAGGAGTGACTGAGAAGAACAATATTTCTCGTGAAAGGCGTGACTGGGAGGCACAATATTTGTCGTGAAAGGCGTCACTGAGAGGCACAATATTTGTCGTGAAAGGGACGACTGAGAATAACAATATATTTGCTGTGTCTCACCGCCGTGCCAATCAATGGCAGCAAAAACATGCAGAAGCACTAGATTCTCAGCACTCCCGCTCTCTCTCAGGTATACTTATCCTTGAATTGTGACTATACTTCTTTTTCTTTCCGGAATAATATGTCGGTTGCCTTAATTTTATGCCGTATTGCAAGAGTTATTTAACTTGAAAGAGATGTGTGCAAATGCTGTCTGTTCATTTGGATGTTGTAAAACAAATGAAGATCTTAAACATCAAGTCTTCAGTGACTTGTCTACAATAATTGACATTAATAGTAAACTTGTCTTGTTTATACTCAATTGTGGTGGCGTTTTACATCATTTCTGCAGTAAAACGGTTGTAATGAATAGATTTTTACGTACAGGAATCCTACTGTCCTCTTTTTCAACACTAATTTTAGTTTAAGTAGAAAATGGGGAAAATAAATAACCAGAAATATACAAATAAAAATTGTTCGACTAATTTTCAATAGAGATTGTGAGCAATATTTCATTATAGATAAATCCTTGAATGGTAAGCATCTAATTTTGTAACTTTGGGTTCATAAAAGTGTTTCTGACATTTTCGATCTCATCAATTAGTAAATATTGCTCTGTATAATGAACGATGGTTAAATTCCTTGCCTTCCTTAATTTTTCACAAGCTTTAACTTTTTCAAAAATTGCCTCAATAGTTGCACTTAAATCGCAAATGAATCAAGATTCAAAGCAATGACGCCAATTAGATTCTATTCAAAATGCTTCGGCTACCAGCGATATCATCAGTTCAAAAATTTGATAATAAGTATAATGTGCAGAAAAATGTAACTCAGTACTCACTGTAGTGAGTGACAGAGAGCGCATTTTCTCGTCGACGAAAACTTGAGGTCACGGACGGACGGACGGACGGACGGACAGACAGACAGACGGACATGGCGAGCACAATAGTGCATTTTTTCCATAAATGAGAAAATGCGCTAAAAACTAGAATTTACGTCGATGAAACAAAAACCTAAATTGTCAGATAAACCGGCCAACTAGCATCAAAAATCTGTCGATTATCTAAATGTGTTGGGTTCCGAAATTCGATTTTCACTGGTTTCGGTGTGAGTGTCTAGATTTTACCCATTTCGTTTTAAATTAAATTGGAATCGAACACTGCTACATCACGGCTATTGAATTTGTTCTGCCTTCCATGCAGTGAATTCTGAATTTAAATTCATTCGGAATATGTTTTATGTGAATGAATTTTAGTCCAATAGTATGTATACTTGAATTAAGAGGTTAAAGGATAAGCAATTTTTTAATATCGTTACAGAGGCTGATAGTTGGAAAATAATTTGCTCCAACTTACCATAATTTTGCTGTAAAATTTGATCGTTATTTTGTTAATTATATTTGTATCCTGGAAAGTTTGAACTGATGATAGAACGGGTCTCATAAATGTTTTAAATTAAATTATGAAGAATTATTTTGTAGTCTTATTGCTTAGCATTCATGTTTCATTTCCAATTGCGTAACCAGAACAACATTGCAGATCTATTCCCTTCCTCTCTCATTCGTACTTATAATTTCCTATAGCTTTAAGGAATGATTTCAGTGTTGTTCTCTCCAGCCCATCAACCGGAACAAGAATAGGGGCGGCAGTAGATGGGGGCTTAATGGGTGCTAAGATGAAGGAGGAATAGGGGGCGGGAGTGGAAGGAGGGAGTTTATGTGTGTAGAAATAAGAGGCAGGAGTGGAGAGGGGCGTTTATGGGTGTAGAAATAAGAGGCAGGAGTGTAGAGGGGTGTTTATGGGTGTAGAAATAAGAGGGAGGAGTGGAGAGGGGCGTTTATGGGTGTAGGAATAAGAGGCAGGAGTGGAGAGGGGCGTTTATGGGTGTAGGAATAAGAGGCAGGAGTGGAGAGGGGCGATTATGGGTGTAGAAATAAGAGGCAGGAGTGGAGAGGGGCGTTTATGGGTGAAGGAATAAGAGGCAGGAGTGGAGAGGGGCGTTTATGGGTGTAGAAATAAGAGGCAGGAGTGGAGAGGGGCGTTTATGGGTG
>NW_025939235.1:0-291 GCF_000764305.2 Hyalella azteca | reverse complement strand
GGGCCGCCGACGCGCTATTTGTCTTATAAACCAATTCCTGGCAGTTTATAGGCGGCCGATGAGTGGCCGACTGTGAGCCGGCCCTAATACTGCTCTAAAGATCAATCGAGTTACGAAGGAGAATGCGGTGCCATAAAGATCGCACTTCCGGTGAAGTGCAAGCCGGACTTCACTTCCGGCTTTGGACTTAAATCAATTCTATCAGGACTTTCACCCGAAAGTATGTGGTGTTATTGACCGATGATTATGATTAATGATTATCAGTAACCACAATTTTCAGTTGGCTGGCGT
>NW_025939234.1:0-363 GCF_000764305.2 Hyalella azteca | reverse complement strand
GATGACGGTATTTGAGTTAACGGGTTCTTAAGGTACAAAGATTATATATTCCAGGATTACCAACAAATACCTTCTGGTTATTAATATTCATAATTGAAGTATAATTCGAGTCAATTGCAGAATTGAAAGCATTTCTCTTGATTTCTTCATCTTAGGCTTTACTTTAATGAAGGTCCCAATATTCCTCTAATGAATCTAACCACGATACCCTTCTACCCAAATAAAAATTTAAGGTGGCGCATCGATGATTATCAGTGGCTACAGGTGGAAATTATAGATGGAGCACCGATGGCGCATCGATGCGGCATCGATGGCGTGTCCGGCCTATGTTCCACCTATAACCTGCCTATGGCCACCCTACTC